>NC_133875.1:11309259-11362891 GCF_044706935.1 Curcuma longa | reverse complement strand
TGTAGAAATATGATACAAGGAATCCATACAACAATCATCAAATGATTGACTCTAGGGCTCTCACTAACAAAATAAACATCTCCTACTACAATAGCTACTACTTTTATATCATTGCCTATGTATACGGTAATCTTCCCTTCATATAGTCATCGAGTTTCCTGGAACCCCTATAAAGAATTGCAGGCATGATCAGTGGCTTCCGTATCTACACACCAAGTAGTGGTAGACAACACCACTAAACATGTTTCAACGACTAATGAATAAGATATACCCTTATTGTTCTCTTTTTCTAAAAGGACAACCTACTTTCCAATGTCTAGACTGCTTGGCTTCCTGCCTGGTAGCCCGCAATTACTGGTATTGAAGAGTTATTATGTCATAGGGAGTAGGCATGACTTGATGTTAATCTTACAGCACATTTGACATAGAAGCTAAAATGTAACATCGCGCCATCTCATCTACCTTAACCTATTTCCTATGTCTCTCTATCTTCTCTTCACTAGAATCTATAATAGGCACACTAGGACAGACCTTAAAAAGTACAAATTTGTACTCTTCAGCAGTTAAGATAATGTCCAAGTTTCATTTCCAATCAATATAATTAGAACCAGTAATTTTATTTTCTTTTAGAATAACATAAAGTGGGTTGAAAATCATAATAAAATCATAAGAATCATATATTTGGTCAAAACTTTAGAATTTAAAAATAATATTGATTCCTCAAACAATATTATTTAAATTCACCAACACCTCAAACACTGAGAATTTCGTATGTCTCTTCAATATTATCAAATAGCATAAAAGAAAAACTTCATATACATGTTTCTAAGACCTAGATCTACATTAGATCTACATGAAAAAGAAGTTTACCCTTGGTGCGTGCCCTTCGCAAATCCCGCTTGCTCCGTTCTTCGTCGGACCTCAAGGTAGTAAACTAACTACCTCTCTATGGTATCCACACAAGCAAATAGGTGGAGAAATCCTTCTCTAGAGTGTGCTAGCACTCTTGAACAGTAGGATTTCGTGCAAGATGAGGAAGAAGAAAGGAAGAACAAGCAAGAGGAAGAAGAGAGAGTTAAGAGCACTTAACACCTTGAAAAATGAAACTCCTCCACCAAGAGTGATGTGGCCGGCCACTTTAGAAGGCTTTTATACCTTTCATGGAATGCCAAGGGTCATCACATGAGGTGGCATACCATGAGGTGTCAATGATGAAGTGGAGAACCACCATTGGCCAACTAATCCTAGTCATCAAATGAGGTGGCAACAATGACAAGTCACCAAGACTCTTCACCTCCCTTTTCCACATCATTAATTCAAGTCAACATGCTTGATGATGTGGATCATCATTGACCATTTCTTGACCGGCCCCATGCCATGTCACCATGACATGGCATTTGGTCAAGTCAAACTTGACTTTAGTCAAGTCAAACTTTGACTTTCTTCTTCCTCTTGATTAAGTCAAACTTAACCACTATCTCTTCCATGGTTGATCAAATCCAACCATTGATTCAAGTCAATTTTAATTTAATGAATCTCTATTCATTAATTTAAATTGATTTAATGAATCTAATCTCAATTAGACTCATTCAACACTTGAATCAAACTTGAGTCCAACTCAACTAGTATAACTTGGATTACTCCTAACCCAATTTGATTCATCTCATGAAATCAATCCTCTTGGTCCATCATATGGATCTAATCTCCATCTAATTGCCCTTAGTGTGTGACCCTATAGGTTCTTGTAACGTTGGCAATGCCCCTAAACCCATTTAGGAACATAAGCAATGAGAGGTATCTAGCAACACATCATTGCTACCCAAGTTACAAGAATGTTGAGATCCAACATCACCTTGTGACTACTAATTGTGACTCTCACAATATATGATAATGTCCTTCTATCCTTGACATCTAGAATGATCAAGCGAGGCATAGACCGTGTCATCCTCAAATCATTCTATATCTTGAACTCCAAGTAGACTCACTCTAATCAAACGAGCTCAACATCTCATGTTGACTCATTTGGGCATGGCCATGCACTTAGTGGTCTCACTCTATCAAGAATGCGTAGGATGTATACCTGTTTTCATGCTTTATTTGCACATCTTTCTGAGCTTATTGCTTTATTCTTATGTATGTTGCATCCCTTATTCATGCATTTAGGCATATATTCTACATTTCCTAGTTCGGAGATCTGCTCGTGCTTTAACATGTTTCAGGGTGGAAATTGGAGCGAAAACGGGCAAAACGGAGTATTATTGAAGATCAGGCAAGACAGGGCCGTGCCTCATAGGCACGGCCATGTCTATTCAACTTCTGGCCGTGTTTCAATGGGCACGGGCGTGTGCCAAAATCCCCTCAGCAGCAGCCAGAGGCCGTGCCTCAAAAGCACACCCGTGCTTCAAAACAGAACCAAGCCAGTTCATGGCCGTGCCTCCAAAGCACGGCCGTGTCTTCAACTTGGAGCCAGCCTCAGCTGAAGGCCGTGCCTCACAGGCACGGCCGTGTGCAAGAACAGAAGAGCCCAAGCAGCAGGCCGTGCCTCAGAAGCACGGCCGTGTCCAGCCATCAGCTCCAGCCAGTGTGTGGCCGTGCCTCCCAGGCACGGCCGTGCCATCAAACAGAAGGAGGACTACTCTGAGCCGTGCCTAAGAGGCACGGCCGTGCCCCTGATCCGAGACTTCACAGCTTCAGGCCGTGCCCCCAAGGCACGGCCGTGCCTTACCTTGTGCCCGAAGCCAACACAAGGCCGTGCCTTCCAGGCACGGCCGTGTGCACGGAGGCGAGCTGCTACCGAACCCTGCACTATAAATAGGTCTCTTTGGAGACCTAGCAAAGGGGGGAGACTTTGGAGAGCCACCGGAGTTGTTCTAGAGCCGCCGACGCCTATTTCGGAGAGAGATTCGACGATCCATCACCGATCCGACTGCTCCAGACCATTTCCATCTCATCTACGCAGAGATTTCACTCCGAGGAAGAAGATAAGTCTAGTTTCCTGCATTTCTTTGTTTATCTTTGGGAACAAGATGTATTTCTTCTATCCTTTGGATTGTATTCTCCTCGATATGGAGTAGATTTCCCTAGATTCTAGGATGTAGGATAAATCAGATGTAATGGATGATTGTATTTGGATTTGATTAATCTACCGTTTTCTATGAAATACTGTGCATTGCTTTGTGGATTTATGCTTGTACTTGATGATAAATTGTGTGTGTGTGAATCCATGAGGGTAGGGATTTACTATGAATTGGGGAATCATTAGGCCGTATACCGGGGCGCTCTGTAAAAGGGGCAGACCTTGAACCGGGCGAGATTCCGAAGGATTTCCTAATACATAGTTGAATTCTTATGAGGAATAGTTAGCGGTCATTCGTTATTGGGGAGAGATCCGTAAAAGGGTATCTAGTGACAGTGGATAAGGTTCTTTTAGTATTTCCGGGGCGCCTGAGTGACACGGGCAGACCTTGAACCGGGCTTCTAGAACCGTTTCAAACCAATAACGAGTGACGTAAGAACACCAATGAGTTAATTCGAGGATACCTGACGAGGTTGAATTGGATAATTTGGTTGACATTCCTACAATTGAACAGTTATTGAGGAAAGGTAGAGGATCCAAGTCGATTAATCCATTCTCTGAGGAGTCCGAAATCCTAGGATCGCTTCACCCATAAGTGTCACAGTCGATCCCTTTCTCCGACTTTTAGGATAAAGCACTTTAAAACACTCCTTTCTCCCCCACACAACTCATGATCTATATTCTCTCCACCTTTTTGTGCTAGATTTAGTAAGTAGTTCCACGGTCCCTGTGGATTCGATCTTTTTATTACTTGGCGATATTCCGTGCACTTGCGGAAGCACATCAACCACCGGCGGTAAAGGAGCAACCGATGCTAGGAGCCCGGAAGAACAAAGAGCACATCAAGTGCTTCAAGTGCCAAAAAACACGGCCACTACAAAAATCGGTGTCCGGAGAGAAAGACGGCGAAAAAATCAGAATTCGAGGAAGCGATTCCGGTAAGTAGTTTAATTTATGAAAATACCTTAGGATGCATGACCATGCTAGATTTTCTATTTCTGTAAATTTAAATAATTTTTCTGGAAATTTAGAAAATTTAGAAAAAATCTAAATTTAGATAAATCTAAAAAATTGGAAAATTTACCGTCGTTGACGTCACTTTAGCGACGGAATTTAAATTTCCGTCGCTAATTAGAGGCGGAAATTTTTTCCGTCGCTAAAAGTAGCGACGAACTATTATTTCCGTCTCTAAGAATTAGAGACGGAATTTAATTTCCGTCTCTATTTTTAATTTTTTTTAAAAAAAAGTGTTTATTAGCGTAATACTCTCGCTAATTTTCAATTAGAGACGGAAATAATAATCCGTCGCTAATTTTAGAGATGGAATTTTTTATAATTTTTTAGCCGGAAATAATAATCTCGTTAATTTAGAGACGGAAATTTAAATTCCGTCTCTAAAATTAGCGACGGAAATTTAAATTCCGTCTCTAATTTTAAAAAAAAAAGTGTTTATTAGCGACGGAAATAATAATCCGTCGCTAATCTCTAATTGAGACAGAAATTTCAAATTTCGTCTCTAATTTTTTTAAAAAAATTTAAAAAAAAGCATTTATTAGCGACGGAATGATAAATTCCGTCGCTAATAATTTATTTTTTTTTATATATTTTAATTTTTTTTTGAATTTCCTGTTTGTATATCAATCAAACAAATATAACAGTAATACATTAATAACCCAATAATAATAAAACAAAATACTAATACAATATTTGAATACACGACATGTCAATATATCTGAATACAATATTAATACAATCTGAATACAATAATATCTGAATACAACACAAATCTTTAGATACACTGATCCTACAAAATACAATAATATATCAAAAACTTATCTAAACAAGCCCAACCAAAAGAGAAGATCCTACAAAAAGACAATAAAAATAGGTTAGTAATAATTTAATTATAACAACCTATTTGAAAAATGCGCATTTGAATACAATATCTGAATACAATATCTAAATATAAAATCTTACAAAAACGAGTCCAGCCAAAATAGAAGATCCTACAAAAAGAAAATAAGATAGGTTAGTAATAATGTAATTATAACAACCTATTTGAAAAATAAATCTTTACAAGTAATAACTTAAAAAAATCCTAAGTAATAGAAATACTAACATACCTTGCAGACAGCTATTGATCCACATCAAACATTAATAAGAAAGTATCAAACTCCAAAATTAAACACATCCTACTTACATTCATATAAACATATCAAATTTATAATCAAATTATACAAAAACAAAATTAGACTTAGAGAGATAAGAAAGGAAGTAGCTTTAAAGAGATATTTGTGCTGGAAATTGTGTTCTTTCATCACCATCAGTCCATGCATATGAGTTGATATTTATCTGGCCACGGCTTGTGGCCTCAAAGATGCCATGTAGTGGAGTTAAGGGAAGGATAGTAATGGTCATTGCCCCGGCAGGCCATTACTTGATCTATTACATTAATGTTTGATGAATAAGCAATACCTGCATAAAACATCAATAGATAATTCCATGTTATAAAAGCATAGATGAATAAGCAATACCTGCATAAAGGGAAGTATTGGTTAACTAATATGTATTGGTTAACTAAAGAATTTCATTGTCAAATTATCATATAAAGGGAAGTAGAAAAAAGGAGTTCTCCCTAAGGAGAAGGACCACTTTTCTTCTCCTTAAGTTGAATATGGAAAAAAAAGATGCTACTTACAGAGCTTTCAAGTGTCTAAGCTTCCCAATCTCAGGTGCCAAAGTTCCTTGTAGAGAGAATCCTTTTAGATCCCTGTGAACATGCAGAGAGTGTTTTCATTTTTGAATAAGGAACGAGTGTACAAAAGATTTGAAACAGTGAGGTGAACCCAGGATTATGAATTTGGAGCAAACTTACACTAGTTTTTCCCCCTCAAGCTGGAAAATCTAAGGGAAGACATCTTTAAGTATCCGATCAAATGTGATGGAGCACATCTTTAAGTCAAATACTTGCCCTTACACACAAAAAACAAGAGAAACTGAATAAAAGAGTGAGCAACCATCTTATGTGCATCTTTACCTCATAATGCACCTTCAAGTAACCATCTTAGTGCATCTTTACCTCATAATGTACTCAAGCATCATCCTAAGTTCTTAATTTATCAAAAAGAGAAAACATAAGCAACCATCTTATGTCACAAGATAAATACATGTTCTAAATAAATGAGTATCTTGCATTACATGATGCAAACACAAATAAACAGGATATAAAAAGCATTGTTATGTCTGTAGGCATATAGCTTTTATAAGAAAGGAAGGAAGTAAGCTAAAAAAGCTAAGATACTTGTACCGAGTTATTAGAAAAATAATGATAATGATAATAATACCCAAGAGCTCCAATAGATGTTAAATGAGAAAAAATATAATGAGGTGCACATGTCCAAAAGTGACAAATAGATTTTATAGTTAGAAGACTTAGATCAATTAGAGCAGAATGTGCAAGGGGAATAGAGACCAGAGAAAACATTGATCAATGTCATAAAAAATGAATTTTATTGATTTGAATACTAGTAGTGTAGCCTTGCATAAAAGTTCAATGGAGTGATACAATTTATATAGCCAAGTACTAAATAGTTGGGACAAATCGAATTCCACATTTTTGGTATCTATATTCTATAATTTATGTAAAATTGCAAAGTGCTTCAAGAAGTAGTGTCTTAGTTTGATTAGCCCTGTGAACGGCTATGCCAAAAACCAACCTCAATACTTGTGGCGTACATGACAAAATCAATATAGCCAAGTACTAAATAGTTGGGACAAATCGATTGGTTGCAATTTCCAAATCCCTTAAGGTAAACCAATGACCCCAGCCGAGGTAAGAGAACTCTGGCAGGCCGGCTGATACAAACTCAGTAGCAACAGGTCTAAAATTTCTCTACTTATGCCTAAGCAATTTAGGGTACAAATATTTAGGTCTAAAATTTCTGCCTTCAAATTTTTACCTCTGCTTGCCACTACAAAGGGAGGGAATAGGCGCTGCGGATTGCTAGGCGGGCGGCCGGGCAGCGAGCTCTGGAGGAGACCTCGGCGGCTGGGCGAGCACGGGAGGAGACCTCGGCGGCTGGGCTGGGCTGGGCGAGCTCTGGAGGAGTCCTCGGCGAAGGCGGGAGGCAAAGAATGGGCGGAGGCAGGAGGCGAAGAACGCAGTCGGGGTCGCGAGTCGCGAAGATTCGCGAAAACCTGAATCGCTCACGAAGAAGAAACCTAGAGGAGAGAAAGGCCCTGTGGGCTGCGACTATGCCGGAGGAGAGAACGCTAGAGGAGAGAACGCCGGATGAGAGAACGCCGACCGCGAGAGAACGCCGGAGGAGAGTAGTGCCGGAGGAGAGAACGTCGGAAGAGAGAACGCCGGCCGCGAGAGAACGCCGGCGGAGAGTAGTGCCGGAGGAGAGAATGACGAAACGCGCGCGCACGAAGAAAAGGGCCGTCGGAGCCCTAAAATCGCGACTTTAGCGACGGAAGAACTTTAGCGACGGAATTTTCTTCCGTCGCTATAATTAGAGACGGAATATTAATTTCCGTCTCTAATTAGAGACGGAAATTAAGATTTCGTCTCTAATTAGCGACGGAAATAAATCCCGTCGCTATAATTAGAGACGGAAATTAATATTCAGTCTCTAATTATAGCGACGGAAGAAAATTTCGTCTCTAATTCCGTCGCTATTTCATGTTTTTTTTGTAGTGGAAAGATCCATCACCAACTGCTAGCAATGTTTACTACGTCATAGGTATGCTTATTTTTGCATCATCCCTTTTGTTAACTGTCTAATCACATGAAAAAATAGTTAATTTGTTTTGTATCCATCTGCAGTACCGTTTTGGTGACAAGTTTTGGAGGCCAACAGTGCTGGTTAAGACTGACCCTAAGTTAGTGAGGTTGATGAGGAGAAAAGGTGAGACAAATGAAGGGACGCGTGGCCATGATTTCTTCCTTGCTCTGGCTGCTTGCAATGCTATTGTGCCTCTGATTATTGGGACTCCAGATCCTAAACAAAAGATAATTGATTATCAGGGCGAGTCTCTCCCGATGAACAGGCATTGGTTTATGCAGCTGCTGCTTATGGATTTGTCCTTATAGAAAGGACTTCCGGGCACCTAGTCATTGATTTTCTAGGGGAAAGGCAGAGGTGGGATTCTCTTAGCTTATTTGGTTCATACATGAACCAGATAAATGATTACATTATTTGTTTCCCATTGATCATATCTTTAATATCTGGTGGTTGAACTTGTTAAGATCCGCATTTTTCCTATTCAGTGTGATTTGTTAGTTTGAATTTATGAACAATCTGAAAAGTACAATGCCATGGCAATGGTACATTATTTTTATTAATCTCTAGTGCGAATGCATTTGACCAGTGAATATTCATCGCCAACTGCATGGCTATATCTGTCATCCCAATGTAGGAAGGCAAATCCATTTTATGCATTCTAGTCCGACTCCTATAGTATGCAACTGGTTGGATATTGAGTTTTAAAGGATCAATACGATTTTATGAAAAACGGAATGTCATCAATCGATGAAAGTTGAAATTGATTTTAAAATCGAAATCTACGTTTCGCGTAGATAGATCTAGACTATTAATTTGTTCAAAATCGATTAAGAGTAAATGAGAAATTAATTATTCAAAATTAACTCAGAATAGTATTAATTAATGCTATATAAAGAAGTGTATGGGGAATAGTTCCACATCGATAAATTGTATGAACTTCCCTTCCTTATTTATGTTGTTGTGTTAATGGAGTTAACACAAAAAGTCCATGTGCTCTCTTCTCACGGCTGTTGGCGCATCGTCGCAAGGAGCATTGAGAAGTTTAAATTTATGCTCTAGATGATGTGACAGTGCCTGTCCGTCACCCGCGCAATGGGCACTTTGTTAGCGCATCGTCGCGAGAAGCATTGAGAAGCTCTGTAGGGTTACAACCTTCCAGATCGAACGACCCAGATAAATCTTGCTTTAAAAGTCACAGCCACTCATCAAAGAGTACTCCACCTCTTCACTTTGTATAAATAGGTCCCTCCAAATGCTAGAAATTCATCGAATCAACTCATCCTCATTCAATAAGCATGCATCTTATCTTTTGCATTTGGAGTCCAAAAAGTCTACAAAAAATTCGTTGATCTCGAAATTTGAAGTGCTACTATTTTGAAATGTCGTCGTTGTATCTTGGAAAATAAATTGCTGCTATCAGTAAGTACCTATAGCAGAGCAATATCATTTTATGGAGATAGTATTTAATACTAACCTCGACGATTTGATATCAGTTTGTATCCTCTGCGGTATCCACCGACAAACACAACTGTCCCAAAGCATTGTCCATACTAGGCACAGGTAACTACAACCTTGTATATTGATTAGCTAGTGCTGAATTCTAGTTCTTGAAGCAAGAGCTTCAGCTCCTCAAATACCTTCTTCACTTTCTGTTGCTTGTTATTCACTGTTCTGCGAAATGGTTTGGTGAAAGCATTTGTTCCACGTCCTCGTTTAACGATATTCCTAGAGAGGGATATTGGCATTAATAGTCTTAATCTAAGGCCATTGCATCTTAATGTTATTTATAATATTCATATGTAGTTTCTGGTTTGCTAATAAAATCACACCATGTTTGATTTGCGAAATGGAATTGATTAGAATGGAATAGAGTGTGAATGAAATAGGAATATATATTTTGACCTTTGGTTCATGGGATGAAATACAGAAATGTGCAGGTAAAAGATGATTTCAAATTTTTCTTTTTCTTTTTGTTTGGAAACACAAATCTATTAATACTCAATAGGTTAACGGGAGGAATTACTAAACTGAATTAAATAATTAATTATAGTATAAGAAGTTGTATTCCGAGCCTATTCTTTGAATCAAACTTAAGAATAACTATTGGGTAAAAATGAAAAGGGTGCTCCTTTTTATTGGAATCATCGAAAGAATATCTTTTTTTCATTTATTATCAAACAACACTCCATCCTATCTTAATCTATTTTTGTTTTTGAAAATACCCTTGTTCGATTCTATTATAGTAGTTATGATTTATAGTTGTTATAATATAGATAATTTATCTCTGGTTAACACTGGTCATATATTATGTTGTAATAACAACGGGATCATAGTTGTTGTAGCAACTATGATCTCGTAGTTATTACAACATTATAACATCTACGATTGTATAGCTTCTACAACAACACCGAAAGTGAGGGTATTTTTGAGAATACAAATGCATTGAAGTGGCATGGGGCGTTGTTTTTATAATAAATGAAAAAGTGACACCCTTGATGATTCTAATAAAACGAGGCACCCTTTTAATTTTTACCCATAACTATTTATCAAAATTGATCAGGAATGGAATTAACATGTCATTGTAGAACTACAATTTTTCTTTTGTTGTGAATTATGATTGCTTATGATATTATTTTGGCATTAGTTGATTGGGATGCTATAATTATTTGTATAAACATATAAATTCACATAGCAATGTCTAACTTAAATACTTTGTACCGACAACTTCGAGCATACCTGCACCAATATCATCTCCAACTTATATCCAACATATTACTCAAAGATCAAAATAAAAATTTTGATCAATTTGATCAAACTATTGCACCAACAAGCCCACTATGGGATCAAAAATCACAAGGCAGGACAAGATGAAGAATGTACTTACAACTTCTTGGAGGACATCTTATAGTGTGCATAATGATAAGTCTCTATATACGTATCAAAGACATAATACCATTAAAAATATATATATTTAATGGTGTATTCTTTACTTTCTACATAAAATCAACAATGATTCTTTTGAATGTTCTTACAAAATGTTTGCATAGAGAACAAGTGTACAACGTGTGATTCAAAGAGACAACTAGCCTATTTAATTCACAAACTCCAAACACATCCTAAGATAAAGAGGTGGGAAACTTGCAAGGTGAAGGTTAAGTGTTGAACTTTTAATGATTTTTATCTTGTACAACTTGAGATACAAGAGAGTATAATAGAATACTTGCACCCGAGACATAGCTGAGTTGATTACTACGGAGCAGATTTGCAAAAGAGAGCAAGAGTTTGAATTTCGACGAAGCCGAGCAATACCCTCCTCCGTCGTGACCAACTGTAATTTCTCGATTTACCTTCTCATAGATAGTCGTGAGGCCGACTGTGTGGGACCACTGGAGTGGTGGATTCCACCTTTTGCAAAAGAGTACAATAGAATACTTGCCCCTGGGGCATGATTGAGTTTAGAGCCGTCAATTTAGGTTAGGTCTATCGGATTGGCCCGGCTCGACGAATAATTTAAGCGGATTGTGTTGAAATTTTATCAACCCATTTTAAGATGGATTTAGGTGGATTGACCCACCTAGGCCCGTGACCCGCGTGGGTTAACCCGCGGGTTGAGAAAATTTATTTTTTTCTTCAAAATTTAAAATTAAAGAAGAAAATTCAATGAATTAATGGGCTTGACCTGTCTAAATTACAATCCAAACTTAAAATCTTTAACTTGACCCGTTTAAACTACAATTCAAACTTAAAATTTTAATATTTTCTATATATATATTTTTGATAGACCCGTGGGTTAGTCCGCTTAACCTGCTACCTGCCTTAAGTTAGGTTGGATTGTAAATTTTTCAATCTGCCAGTTGGTAGGCTAGCCTGCCCTACCCCGTCATATGACAAGTTTCTGGCGGATTGACCCGTCCCGTCATGGGTTGACTCGTTTAACAGTTCTAGTTGAGTTGGTTAATGCGAGGTAGACTTGTTGAAGTAGGCAGGCAAGGGTCCAATCTCGGCGAAGCCGAAACAATGCCCTCCCCATAGTGTAGCTTCTCGATTTATCTCCTCACATCGTTAAGCTAATCGTGTGAGGCCGCTGGGATGACGGATTTTATCTTTTACTGAAGAGTATAATAGGATACTCTTTTGTGGGAGATCATCTATTTAAGTGCAAACTTTGATCGAATCCAAGGACGAAATTGACACTATTCAATCCAATAAATACCTCAAGATGAAAGTTCACATCAACTAAGTAAATCTAATATTGATCAACTATAGAGGGTGCCAAGCCAAAAGTTATCTATCGTGATGTGATAGTCCTCGATCAGAATTCACCAAGCCAAATCATGTGCATACATTAATTCCATTCAATTGGTTATCAATAACCAATAAAATAACTAGGACGCTTGAATAATCAATTGGAATGTACATTGTCATAAAATTAGTTTCATGATTGAATAAGAAATCATTGTTTGGATTTCTAACTGCGATGCACATTTCCGATTAATTTCATCTAATTGTGAAAAGACAATCCTTTTACCTAGATCAATATTGTGACAAGGACAAAGCTATTCCATCATGAGTATTGTAGTAGGGCAGTCTCATCCAAGACGCTTTTGCAGAGAAACTAGCAACAAAAACAGGTAAAGCACAAAATTTTAAATTTTATTGATTCATGCATTGTTAGAACATTAATAAGGAGTTAGAAACAAATGTTTCTCACTTGTGCTGTTATTTAATCAATCGGAGGATAGGTGGAGTTTGGCAGCCGTTGGCCATGAACAAATGAGGTGAAAAGACGAAGAGCTCTCGCTGGTTGAGCGTATGGAACCATGTGAGCTGCCCCTCTTACAGTTGCAAACGTCAATAGCTTCCCGTACTCTGTTACCCACCCTGCCACCTTGTCATCATAAAAAAAACGGAACTGGATAACTTAGAACAAGAAATATGGCAAGGAAGAGACGATTCATAAGAAAAAAACGGAACTGGATAACTTAGAACAAGAAAAATGATACACTACATGAAAACGCAGCATGATACACTATAGACTTGGTCTCACATCCATGTAATGTAGTGTATCATGTTGCGTTTTCATACTGCATTTTCATGTAGCGTATCATTTTTCAAGAAAATAATTAATCACATCATAAGACATTGTGGATTACCTGTCCTTTGTAAAACCAAACACTATAAGGGACTGTTACTCTGAATTTAAGATCATGAGCTAATTCCCGTACAAGCGTTCGTGAACCCAAAAGCGGCACAACGGAATCTTGATCGCCACTTGAGGACATGAGTTAGAAGTATAAGAACTTAAGAAGAGGACAAGCTCGGCTAAATATTCAGCAACTGAAAGTAAAAGCCTTTACCTGAAAACCCAAATTGGTATTTTATTCTTAACTATTCTAGCGAGTAGGGGCAAGATATTAATATCTCCATCTGTGCTGTTGTAGTTTAAGACACTGGAAAAGAAATATTTGAACAATAAGCAGATCAGAAACATAAAAAAGATTCATATGTTGGTGCTAATGAATGGAAAATACACTGTTCTTTTATTCAAGTTTCCTTGTAAGTCACATGAACATAGAAAATGAAGGGTTATTTAGGATGATGATAAAGAAACCTACCCACTGCACATGCTCCAACGATAAGGGAGTTTTGTCCGGTTAGCATGAAGAGCCTGTTGAACTTCTGGAAGGTTGAAATAGAAACGCCTTTCCAAGGTCATGCAAACATCAACACCAACACTCTTCTTAGTGACCTGAGATCGAGTGATCGATATTAGTTATTCTAGAGGTTCTTGTAATACAAAAGCAAAGTAGGTGAAGAATTATAAAAGAATATTACATATTTTCGTAATCTCAACTCTTGCTCCACAATTGACGGATAGCAAACATCTAGAATGACATCGTATGGATTTATGTAGTCCCCAACCACTGTATTTGCCTCTTCAATAGCTTCATTACAAGATTTGCTCATATTGTGGGTGCCGCTGAAGGTGTAATCTTCAAAATCACACTCGCTCATGATTCTAAGGCCTATCTCATCCGATATCATACCATGTGACCAAAAGTACTCGTACGTTGCTGGAATATCCCTATCAAGCTTGAGAAGTGGGTTTCCTATCTGAAGAGCCAAAGAAATATTAGAGAGGAGTTTAGTTTTGGAGAGTAGCATACGAAATAAATAAACTAAACTGGGAAAGCAACACTTCTTACGGCAATTCCTTTAATCTTAAACTTGAAACCAGAAGAATGGCGATTATAATCAAGAAGAACATTAGCCAGCTGTGGGATATAGTGCCCTGTGGCAGTTTGAAACTAGAAGGTAAAATAATACTATCGAGGCATGTGTTGTTGTTTTATATATTCTTTGCTGACCTGCATAGCTTTCTCCCGTTAGAAATAAATCTCTCGCTCTAAACTCGGGAAATTTCTCATACCATCGCAACAAAAAAGTAAGCATGTCATTCGCTTCCAGACCAAAAAAGAAAAGGGGAACCCGTTAGAAGAGAGAACAATGTCATAATAAGAAAGGACACAAATATAGTTGCCTAAACAAACCTGTTGATTCATCCCCAGTGTTATAATCTGAAGTTGAATTGGAATACGACCATCCAACTCCAGCCGGGGATTCAACAAAAAGAAGATTAGACACTGGATGTCGAGAAAGATCAGTCAATAAGTTGAGAAAAAAAAGGAATCAATCAATCTAAGAAACTTTTAAAAGAAATTAGCATTGGTTGGACGAAGAGTAAAACCTTTGTTCCATGACTTTTTATTTATCTGAAGACCACGTCCATCTCCACGAGGGAAAAAAGGACCCAGCTCGGTGAAGGCACCACCTCCAATTGAAGAACAGCCGGGGCCTGCAGATCAAATGAATAATGAGGCATGAGTTTCTTAAAGTATAATAGAATCTACTTAAAGTTTCCAGTTTTGCATACAGAATTTAGCAACTAGTGACGGGAATATGCTAATCCCTAAAGATATCAGATTTTGAAGTCTAGGTTTCCAGATATTTTTCTGACAAAATTGCACTAAAGTTATATGTGTGCAGTTAATATTGTGTGAACACATAGTTTTTCTGATTGCACGGATTTATTGCCAAGATATTTTGTGGCTCAACTAATAATAATTGTGATAACAGTTAAATAACCCTTTGGAAATCAAACATAAAGGATGGATCAAAGTAATTTAATACCCCAAATACAGGTCCACTTCTAGGCTTAAAACAACTAAAAGATAATACAACAGACTGGCACTCCATTGGCTACAATCAAAGTGAAACACAGTCAAAGACCAACAGGAACAAACTGGCAATACAAAAAATAGTGAAGTGACTTATGATCTAAATGGTAATTGATTAATTGTTGCAATTGCAATAATAAAATACAGTTGTTGACTTAGAATCAAACAGGCAGGATCATTGAGCTCCAGTTTTTATGTGATTCAGGTGGCATTGAGGAGTTCTTCAAGACATAAAATGACAGGAATATCGTGTACCTACTCGTAGTCTATTGGATAATCATCTACCTACACCATGCAATTTCCCGAGGCTCCAGTATGATAGTGGAACTTCGTGGTGTGCACGTTATTTGTCACTGGCTTAGCTGTCAGGAACTGAAATTTTGGTGGGCACATGGTGTGCCCTTTGCCCTAGCTGTCAAGAACTCATTCAACACTCCACACCCAATAGGCTGAATCTCGTGTGGACGACTAAATTGTTTGTTATTGGACAAAAACAAAAAAAAAACTTTATTAGAGTAGGAGCAGCTAATAAATAGCTTCTCATGGACAAGACCAAGAACAGTCATTCAGTGGCCAGATCAGCATCTCGTACTGTATTGTATTCTCATAAAGTAGGATACATTATCATGAATGCACTTTTCAGAACCAGTAACATGGTTTCATCCATTTTTCATGAATAATAAAAACGAGAACAGAGGACAAAGGATGGCTGCAAGGAAAGTTCCATATCGTACTGTCAAGGATGGAGTTTTCTAAGTCTCACGAATGGCGTAATAAAATATTGACAGATGAGATGCTTGCAGAAGGTGACCATGTTAATAGTAAATAACTGAACAGTTGCACATGCAAACAGCACAGCAGAGCAGAGCACAGCGCAGCCAAATAGGAATAGCATATATGATATTTTGATAGGATCAAAGCTGCATCTGAATGAATGCAGTTGTAGATCCAAGAAGGATAGAAGAAACTCAAAAATGATAACCTCTACTGCAAAAACGAAGGATTCACTCAGAGACTGATAGAAGAGTAGAACAATAAAAGGTCACCGTAAGGGGAAAACAACCTCAATGGAAAAATTTTGATGGATAGAGAACTCAAATGGTCATGCCGGAAGGTAGCAAGCATGAATAAAACAGTAATCATGGTAACAGAAAAACATTAGGGTTAACGAACCTCCATTGAGCCAGAGGGTGAGAGGCTTCTGGTCAGCATCTCCATCAGCCTCGGCGAAGTAATAGAAGAGACTCCTCCCGGCCTTCACATCAATATCCACATACCCTGCGTACTGCGCGAAGCCAACCTTGGGCTGCCCGGGCAATCTCGCCACCAAATCTTCTTCGGGAAACCCTCCCACTTGCTTTCCCACCACAATCACCGCGACAATAATCAAGCACTGCCATCTGAAACACTCCATCCATCAGTATAACTGACTTTTTTTCCTCTTCCTTTGATCCCCTGCCTGACAAGAAGACTGCAAACAATCCAAATCAACAAAAAAAAACCTGTAAAGTAAATCCAGGAAATTGAAGTCTGCTTACCTTGAATTTATACACAGAGCGGTGACGGGAAGGAGGGGATCACGCTGTAGATGATCACGAACGGTGAGTTCCGCCTTTCTTGCTCAAATTTCGATGAATGATAACAAACTCGATGGTGTGAGCATCCGAATTGGCAAAGCTAGCGAAGATATTGATAAAGAACAAAGAAAGAGGCGACAAAAGAGCAGAGCAGAAAGCGGTGTGGCGTGCTGGTTTCTTCGATGCCTTTTGGGCTAATCTAATGATAGAAACTAGGGGGAACTGAATCCAACCTAATCATTATCGTGTTGTTGGGGAGGCAGCAACACCTGTTTTTTTTTTCCACGACTAATCAATATTTGACAAGTATTTTGTTTCTTTTTACGATTTCAAATCTATAATCATAGCCGTGAAATGGATGATGTAAGAAATCATTAATTTAACTCAATTCAATAGATAAGTCAATCTAAGAATCTGTCAAAAAAAAAATATATAAAAGATATTAAAAATTTTAAATTTAATTACCGTTTAAATGAATTAAATTGAAATTTTTAAGTTTGGATTACGATTTAAATGAACCAAACTCACTAATTCATTAAGTTTTCAACTTTAATTTTAAATTTTGAAGAAAAAATAATTTTTTTCAACTTGCGGATTAATCCAAGTCCATCATAGATCAATCCATGTGGGTCCTGGACCTAGGCAGATTGATCTATCTGAATTCATCTTAAAATGGATTGATAAAATTTTAACCCAATATCCTTAAATTATTTGATAGAGTAGACAGTCCGACGATCCCAATCTAAATATCTCTAATCTTAACCCTTAGCATTTTTTTAAAAAAAAATATTAAAAATTTTATGTTTGGATTATCATAGATCAAATTGAAATTTTTAAATTTGAATTACGATTTAATTATTTAAATGGACCAAGCTCACTAATTCATTAAATTTTCAACTTTAATTTTAAATTTTAAAGAAAAAATAATTTTTTTCAACATGCGTATTAATCCAAGTCCGCCATGAATCAACTCATGTGGATCGCTAAACTCATCTTAAAATGAATTGATAAAATTTTAATGATAGAATAGAGTAGACATATGTCGCCAATTCAAATATCTCTATTCTTATCCCTTAGTAATTTTTTTTAAAAAAAATATGTTTCTCAAATCTATTTGAGATAACTGATCTTCATATTTATTATTATATTACTATTTTTTAAAAAAAAAAACTTGGAATTTTTTCATTTCCTTTTGCTGCTTTCTCCATTTTCAGTGATAAAGACAAACTATTAAATTCCAGCTTGCATATCTTCTATTGTCATTTTATAATTATGCCATAAAAATATTGTCTATTGTTAAATAACAAATCCACCAAAAGATTACACCTAAAATAATATATGAAATACGACTTAATTTTTTTCAAAGAAAAAAAAATTTCAATTATTAACATCCTAAGATACGAGCTGTCGTATTAAACAAGTTGTCTGTTAAGATGCTCGTGACTTAGCTAGGTCATACCTAACATGACATGCTAGAGGTTTGACTCACATGGTGGGTCGGACATGACTTGTGATCGAGTAATGCGATGTAGGAGGATCCAGCAATATGATTAATTTATATCTTTTGATATAATTATATTTTCCTCTGAGCCGTAACAAGAAAAACTCGAGACCACTAATTAACCTCCCTTTTAGACATTGAAAAAGGATGATTGAGATTACGGACAAGGAAAATGATCAATCCGTGACCTTATGATATAGGATAATTTAAAGATTTTATTATTATTTTTTATAATTTTTATTTTTAATAATTTTTAAAGTTTTTGATATTTAGAGTAGTTTTAAAAATTTTTATTAGTTTTGAAATTTTTTAATTTTTTATTATTTTATAATTTTTAAGTCCGTTTAGGATTTTAGGATTTTGAATCCGTTAAAAAATTTTCTTTTCTATTATGATTTTTTTATTTTACAAGTTAGAATTTTGGGCCTATATAAATATTTTATGAGTTGATGTTTAAAGAGAAGAAGTTTTGATTTAATAATATTTTTAATAGTGTCGTTTATTTCCATATCTCTTGTTATTCTTCCGAATCAACAGGTTTTAGAATATTATTTTCGACATTCACAGTCGAACCAACGGATTTAATATTGCTTGCAAGATAATCACTATCCCGTCTGACGTCAGTTGATATCAAAGTATTACCAGCAGAATAATCGCTATCTCATCCGGCATCTAGATGGAGCTAGGTTTACAGGAGAGGTTAGGGTAAGGATAATTCTAATACGACAGTACCCCTATTTTAAATAAAAACGACTAGTATAAGATATTTTAGCCAATTTTAATTTAAATTTTCAGATTAAACCTATAAAAAAATCTAAATACTCATAAGAAATCCATTAAATATCCCACAATCTCACTCCTTGTTAGTCATGCAAACAACTCGCATTTTCTCAACTCAAATTCTCTCTTATCCTTAATTTTCTTAATTTCTATTCTCTTTACTAATCACATTATTTTTATTATTTCATTGTAATAATCTCCCTTACTCTTTGACCATATATTTTCTCACATCAAGGTAAAATGTAATTTTATTGAAAAAAATTCCATCATATAAATAATTATTAATATTCAAAAAATTATATTAGGATATAATAGAAAGTTGTGGTCATTATCCTCCAAGTTTGGGGCTAAAAATGATAAATTAACCAATTTTTTATTCTTGCCCTTGGAAGATATGACAAACTTTACCTAATGGTTGGCCAAATGTTGGAGGCATGCCAAATGTTGGTTCAATCATGCCCTAGCATGGGTGCATATGCTTTTGATGTTTGGGAAATATTTTAGTTACCCAATATTATGTATCTCACATGTTTGTCAAGTGTGAAGGTACAAGTAAATTTGACATATGTTACAAGTATAACAAAGGAAGTCCAAGAAAGTTATAGGTAAAGAAAAATCCAAGTGTACACTTGGATTGGAATGAAGGAAGTCCCATCGGGTCTCGAGAACTTGATGCTAGGCAAGCATAAGAAATCATAGTGGTCACAAAGATCAAATGCTAGACAGGTGCATAAAATCCTAGTAGATTGATATAGATTGGATGTTGGATAGAAGAAGGAAGTCTAAGAGGTCTAGAACACCTTTGGCTCCAAGGTTAAGTCAATAAGGAAGTGCCAATGCCTTAGAGGAATAAAGGCAAATGCAAATTCAAGTTGGAAATGATTGGAGAATACATGTTAGTCAACTGAAGGTTGGTATAAATAAGTTGGAGGACTAGCTGACTAGGAACCAAACAAAATTGAATGGAATATTCTTATTTATTTTAATTTTGGGGGCATTCAATTATTAGGCATCAGTAGACTAATGTGTCTTTAGTAGTCGATTGATGAACACAATAATATTATTCAATTTACTATTAATGCTAGAAAAGTAACACACAACTATCAAATTCTTAACAATAGTCGATGAAGAAAGGTGAAGTTTTAGCTATTTATGAGGTCAAGGCAACTTGAGGATATATGTGACAAAGATTTACTATTTAAAAAGATTCCTTTAAGTGCTTAAAAGCCTCCTAATCTTTCATTTCTTATAATTGTGCTCTCTTGTGAGATTTCCTAATACTTCAAGTCTTCATCTTGTAAGAGAGAATTGTGAGAAAGGTTTCTCTGTTTTTAGTACTTTACTAAAAAGGAAGTTAACTTCATAAAAAAATGATAGTCTTGTCATGCTAAACCCCCTCTTGAGTAGCCATCTACTTCAAGTAGTTGCTTCTTTGGATGGTTAGTCCTGCTCTGATACCACTTAGAAGGTGTGAATACCTTATTAAAATTTCTCTACAAGAATAAGTTATGCAATATATATATAATGAAGAATGAAGTACAAGAGACTCCTTACTAGGATACTTTTACAAAGAAAATGAGAATGAAAGCTTAGAACACTTAGAGAGAAAGAGATTCAACTTTAATCCTTTCTCTCATGTATTCTTAGGCTACTTTGCCCTTATTTATAGCCAAATCATCAAAAATTCTCTCTTTTTCTAAAATCAACCTTTTCAAGTGACTAGTTGATCGATAGATCATCATCAATCGATCACTACAAAAAAACATTGATTTAGCAACGAAAATTTGCAACGAAAAAAATTCGTTGCAAAATTGCAACTAATTTTGCAACGAAAGAAAGATTCGTCTTGTTGGATCGAAATCGCGCTAGAGGGGGGGTGAATAGCGCTCGCGGCTATTTCGTTCGTTTCGGAATCGTACGAGTAAAATAAACGCAGCGGAATAAAAATAAATAATACGCAAAGACACTAAGATTTACTTGGTTCGGAGCCTTGAGCGACTCCTACTCCAAGGCCCGCGATCGTTGATCGCTTTCGGTGGGCAACAACTATAATATCGAAAATGAGTATTACAAATCAAATGCTATAATGAAACTAAACCGACCATACAAAAATTAGGCGTTGAGGCGTAGTGGCTAATTGTCAGAATGGCAAGACGTTGATGAAGCTTTGTGGCAGCACACGGAAGAGCAACAACAAAGACACTGTTCTGTTGAGCATCTTGCGTTTAGAAGCATTAAAGCTTCCTTTTATAGTTTTTGCCAACTTAATCAAATCCTTGAAACTCGTGATAGGTTTAATCAATTCCTTGAAATTCGTGATAAGCTTTGACCAGAGCTTTTTGCAAGTTTGATCTCGTGATAGGCTTTGACCAAAATAAGCCTCCTTGATTTTTTTTTGCACGTTTAATCAAACTTGAAAACGTGATTGAGCTTTGACCACAATAAGCTTAATTTGAATCGTGATTAAGCTTTGACCACAGTAAGCTTAATTTGAAACGTAATTAAGCTTTGACCGATCAAATATTCTCCACCAATCAAATGTTCACCACCTCATATCATCTGCTTATTCCTCTCATGTGATCAGCTTGGCACTCCACCTTGGTTCGATCGACTGATCCCCTAGTCGAACCCGATCAATTTGCTGGAGTTCTATTTTGCTGATCTAGAGGTTCGGTTGATCGATCCAGATGTTTGGTTGACCTCCAACCCTGCACAAACATATTAGTTTCCTGCAAAACAGATTTAGAACACAACAGATAATATATAAGGAAAATAGGTTTGACAGTCTTTGGACTGTCCGGTTCTGATTTCGAATTTCCAACCGGAAATCCTAGGTCGAACCGACGCCTACTGTTCCCTCTTCCGGGGAACGCGTCCTCACCTACTCCCCTCAGGAGAGATTACCTGATGCCAGTACGATCCTCCAGATCGACTGGACTTTTGCTCGGCGCTCGATGCTCCCGGACTTTCTGCTGGACTTCCGCTTCCCGGCTGGTCCAGTCTTCCACCTGGTTCGCGACACCAGGACTTTCCACCTAGGGTTACCACCCCCTAGGACTTTTGCCTGAAGCACTCGACCCACCAAGACTTTCCGCATAGGGTTACCACCCCCTATGACCTAGGGTTACCACCCCCTAGGGTTTTCCCTTTGCCTAATCGCAGCTAGGACTTTTGCCTAAGTACCCTTAGGACTTTCCTGCAAACTCATTCAAACCGTTAGATCACAAATGGACTTAACTTTGAATCCCTTTGCCATAATCAAAACTTAGGTTCGATCGTCGGATGCTTCCCGCACCAACATATGTTTGTCGCCAAAGTTTGCGATGAAAATAAATTCGTCGTCAAATTCGTCGCCGATTGGCAACGAAAATGAAGTTTGTTGCCAATTGGCAACGAAAATGATGTTCGTCGCAGATTGGCGACGAATAAGTTCGTCGCCAATCTGCGATAAACTTCATTTTCATTGCCAATTGGCAACGAACTTCATTTTCGTTGCCAATTGACGACGAATTTGGCAACGAATTTATTTTCGTCGCTAAAATATCGATAATTTTTAAGATAAAAGCCCTGTTCATCGTCAAAATGCATTTCTTTATATTTTTTCTATATCTTTCATGTTGTAGGCAGTTCGTCGAAATGGGAATTATATCCATACATGCTTTTAATATTTGTTTTTGCTGATAAAGCTAGGAAAAGAATGGTTGCATATTAATCTTGGATTCAAATCTCCAAAAGCTTCAATCCTATTTATAGATTATGTTTGTTTATTGTGAAGCTATTTCTGGATATGAATCGATTTCAGGAGATTTCGCGGATGTTTAGAGCGAATGATGATCAGATTTTAGTAATTATTTTTTCTGAAGAGGTTGGGATGAGTGCTATAATATATCTAAGGAATGACGTATTGACACATCTTAGCCTATTTTGCTATATAAGAAAGAAAATCTAACTGGTTGTATACTGAACGGTATATACACTATTGGTAGAGGAGATGATGGTCAAGATTTGTAAAAAATTAATGGAAAATGCATTTTAGCGATGATTAGGGAGTTGTGTGGGTTTTTTAGAATGTTGGCGACGAAAATAAATTCGTTGCCAAATTCGTCGCCAATTGGCAAAGAAAATGAAGTTCGTTGCCAAATTGGCAACGAACTTCATTTTCGTTGCCAATTGGCGTTGCCAATTAGCAACGAAAATGGTGTTCATCGCAGATTGGCGACGAACTTATTTGTCGCAAATTTGCGACGAACAACTTTTTCGTTGCCAATTAGCAACGAACTTCATTTTCATTGTCATTTGGCGACGAATAATAATTCATCGCAAAAATGTCGACTAGTCAAAATGAACCACCGTAATTGATTGCTTGATCGATTACGGACTAGGGTAATCGATTCAGGCTTTATCGATTACATGCTTTACGTCAGAAACCAGTTTACGTCATTTAATCGATCGTCTGATCGATTAAGGCATGCTGAAATCTGCGACGAAAGGCTTTTCGTCGCAAAAATTTTTGCGAAAATTTTGCCCGCGACATTTTTTATCCCAAAATTTTTTTAAATTGGCGACGAATATTGGAATTCGTCGCCAATTTGGCGACGAAAAATTTAAATCATCGCCAATTTGGCGACGAAAATTTGAATTCATCGCCAATTTGGCAACGAATTTGGCGACGAACTTGGTTTCGTCGCCAAATGACCATTTTGCAACGAATATAGCGACGAACCATTTTCGTCGCTAAATTTTTAACTTAACCATACTTCCGAAAAAATCATTTCTCCTTCTCTCGCAAAACCCCGCCGCCTCCCTTTCCCTTCCTCCTACACGAATCCGATGACGGCGGCGGAGACGAATCGATCCCACTCCTCCCTCCACCCGCCCCAGATCGCTCCGCCCGCCGGCCTCCAGCTCCCGTCCGCCTCCGCTTGAAAACCCAACAGATCGGTCTCCGTCCTCTTTCGACCACTTCTCTCAGGGAGAAGATGCGCCGCAGCTAGCGGCTCGGTGGAATCGGCCACCGCTGGCGCCAACGCATAGGCGCTGGTGGAATTCCTCTACGACGACCGGATCTCTTCGTTGGTAAGCTTTTCTTCCCTTTTTCCTTTCCTTCCTCGCATTTTTCCCCCGCCTCGCACTGCCAGCGCTGCTGACCGGCGTTTGCCAGCGCTGGCAGGCTACCTGGTGTCGGAGTGCTTCCACGTACACGGGGAAGGCGAGCAAGGAGTCGGACGTGTACAGCTTCGGGGTGGTGGCGCTGGAGATCGCGACTGGATGGCGGGCGGTGGAGCACAGCAAGGAGGCGGAGGAGGCTGATGCTGGTGGGGATGTGGTGCGCGCACCCCGACCCCAGGCGGAAACTTGCAAATTTGCAAGTTCTTCTCCGAGCATTACCCAAAAGAATCCTTTTTGGGTTCAAAGTCCAAATCTGAGGTCTCGCGAGGTTGGGAGAACTGAGAGGGTGAGAAGGAGAGGAGAAGGGAGAAGAGTGATGAGTTGGAGGAGCAGAGGAGGAGGAGAGACTGTGTCTAAAAGATGGACCTTTTTGCTTTGCCTTGGCAGCTTCTTCACTGGCCTCCTCTTCACCAACAGGTACTCGTCTTCTTCCTGCCTTGGATTTCTCCTTCTGTTAGTGGATTTTAACTTTGTGCTTGCTTTTAGATGGAAGGATATGAGCAGTGGTTTTTGATTTTTATGAGATTGTTTGGATGAGAAAGTTGGTTGAAGTGGGTGGAAAGAAATTAGGATTTGGGAATCTTAAATAAGGGGTTTCAGTTTTTCCCCCTTTCTCTTTATCGATGAAAAGGGATATTATTTCTTCTGTTTCAATCAGTTGTTGTTATAGTCAATGTTTCTGAAACTTGATGCTGTGATGCATGTGTTTGAGATAGATAGATTGTGAGCTCTATTTGATAAGAAGACAATAAGAATAGGAGTAGTTTGATTAAGCCACCTTAGCTTCTAAAGCTTAAGCTTCTGTTTATGTATAGGTTTAACAAGCAAAGATCATGATCGAATACTTGTATGTTGACCTAAATTCTTCTGACAGTAGAGAGTAAGTGGTCGTGAAACAATTTGTTGGCCTAAAAGTGACATGTAGCATGAGTTACAGCACTCTTGATTTGTTTCTCATTGCTGTTTTGTATCTCGATGACAGAATGTGGACAATGCTCGAAGTGAAAGAGAGCGATATAATTAGAACAAACAGAGCCAGTGTACCAAACAAAGAGCTCAGGTGCAGCAATGGAAAAGGTCACGGTGCATTCACTCAAATTTTGTCCCTCGATTAGATTCCCATGCTGAAGGCTGTTAGATTTAATTTTTTTCTTTGATAATTTAAATGTTCATACTTCATCTAATTAATTCTAGAGGTAAACAATTTGCTAAGAGGTGGACTTCTAAAATATCTGTCCATGTTGGGCTAGAGGACTTCTAAAATATCTGTACTCTAGCAATTCCCATTCGAAGAGAATCAGGTTACCCTATCTACTTTTAGATTTTCTAATATGTTTCCTAATACTTATTTTTTTTACAGTGGCGACGCGGTCGACGAAGCAGCAGTCAGGCACCTACAGCCCCCTCTTCTTCAGGCGCAGGTATGAATTTTTGTATATGAATTTTTTATAATAATAATTATTATTTATTTAGCATTTTATTAGAGTTGCAAGTTAATCATTCATATATTTGTAATAATATTGTTTATTTTTGTTTAAACAGGTTTTCTAAAAAAAATTCAGAAAAAGGTAAATCTTTACATATTTAGTTTAATTTATAGATTTAAGTTATAATTTTAAGCATGATACTTTCTCTTTATCATATTTTTTTGTAGAAGAAGAAAAGATAGCGACGGAGAAGGCAGTAGAGTCTCCGGAGAGCACCGACCACGATGATTTGATTATATCTTTTCATCATCTTCAGACTTTGTTAAATTGGTCTTTTGTATGGATTTGATGGATTAGTTTGTAGACACTTTGTATGGATATTTTGTATGGATTGTGCATCATTTTGATGCTAGGATGATATGGATTGTATATATCGATGTTATGGATTGATATTATGTTATGGATTGATGTGATGTATGGATTGATGTATAAATGAATGTTGTTGTTATATCTCATGGCACAAAAGGATGATCAATACACATCAAGTGAAGAGGAAGAATCAAGCGAAGATGAATCCTATTGCTTATCTTAGGAATGCTTTAGTTAAATCAAAGTCTAAAGTCAAAGCATTGAAAGAAGAACTTAGAACCACTAGGAATACCGACCTTGACCATCATGATTTATGTGAAGAAAATGAAAAATTGAAAAATGAAATTGTTGATCTAAGGAAATGTTTAGAGAAGTTCACTTTAGGGTCTAGAAACCTTGACATGATTCTAAATAGTCAACGGGCGGTATACAACAAGGCTGGGATAGGATATAGGCCTAAAGAAGTGTCTTATATTTCATTAGTAGGTAGACAAGGGGTGTTAAACAAATCACCTAAGGACAAGGTTAGACAAGCTTGGGTTCCTAAAAAGTACTTGCAAAATGTAAGTGAATCAAGCTTTTGGGTTCCAAAATGTGATGTATTTTATGTTGTTTAGGTGAGAGAGAAGAAGGATACAGGCATGTGGATTATGGATAGTGGATGTTCAAGACACATGACCGGAGATGTAAGTAAATTCACAAAAATAAAATATATAAAGAAAGGAGAAGTATCTTTTGGGAATAGTGGGAAGCTCAAAATTATAGGTAGAGGTACCATTGAGGTCTCACCCACAATTAAAATTCATAGAGTCCTATTAGTCAAAAACATGGAATTTAACTTGCTTAGTGTAAGTCAATTATGTGACTCGGGCTATCAAGTTGAGTTTCATGCAAATAAATATTTGGTTAGGCAAATTGGTGGGAAAAATGTTATACTAGAAGGCTATAGGAACCAAAATCTTTATTATCTCAATTTGGCTTTTGCTTCTAACCCGTATATTGAGTGTTTCATGTCAAAAGAAGAAGAAGGATGGCTATGGCACAGGAGGCTTGGACACATCAACATGAAAACCATAGCAAAAGTGGCAAACAAGGAGTTGGTGAAAGGACTACCAAAGCTCAAGTATGTCAAGAACAAAATGTGTGATGCATGCCAAGAGGGTAAGCAACCAAAATCATCACACAAAGGTAAAACCCTAACTAGTACTACGTTACCTTTGGAATTATTGCATTTAGACTTATTTGATTGTCATAGTACTCCCTCATTGAATGGAAATAAGTATTGCTTGGTTATAGTAGATGACTATTCAAGATACTCTTGGGTGTTTTTCATGAAACATAAGGATGATACCTTAGACATTTTTATTGGGTTTAGTAAAAGGGTTGAAAATGAAAGAACACTAAAAATAAATAGAATTAGGAGTGATCATGGTGGAGAGTTTGAAAATTCAAACTTCTCCAAATATTGCTTAGAAAATGGATACAAGCATGAGTTCTCATGTGCAAGGACCCCTCAACAAAATGGAGTTGTTGAGAGGAAAAATAGGGCTTTACAAGAAGCCGCTAGAACTATGCTAAATGCATACTCACTACCCACATATCTATGGGCAGAAGCGGTTAACACCGCTTGCTACATTCAAAATAGGGTAGCAATTCATAGATTTTTAGGAAAAACTCCTTTTGAGTTGTGGAGTGGCAAAATTCCAAAAATTAGTTACTTTCGAGTGTTTGGATGTAAGGTTTATATCTTAAACACTAAGGATGAGTTGAAGAAGTTTGAGGCCAAGGCGGATGAAGGAATCCTTGTGGGTTACTCATCCTCTAGTAAAAGCTATAGGGTTTACAATAAAAGAACTCAAACTATTGAAGAGTCATCAAATGTTGAATTTGACGAGTCAAGTAACACCTACCCTAGAAAATCACAAATTGATGAGGATATAAATGCACAAACAAAAGAAATAACCAAAGAAATGAAAAACTTACAAATAGAGAGCAACAATCTAGGGGGAGGAAGAAGTGACTTCGAGGATGAGCCTAAATGCAATAATAACAAGTGTGAGGAGCCCATTAAGACTAGGACTCTTAGGCATCATCAAGATCACCCTATTGACCAAGTGGTAGGGGATATAGAACTAGGAGTGAGAACTAGGTCTCAATTTAGAAATGAAACAAGTCAAATCGCCTTAATCTCCCAATGTGAACCTAAAACAATCGATGAGGCTCTAAGTGATACGGATTGGATCCTAGCAATGCAAGAAGAACTAAACCAATTCGAAAGAAGCAATGTATGGGAACTAGTTCCAAGACCCAATGACAAGACAATTGTGACCACAAAATGGGTGTTTAGGAACAAATTAGATGATCAAGGAAATGTAACTAGGAATAAGGCTAGATTGGTGGCTAGAGGTTTCAATCAAGTTGAAGGACTAGATTATGATGAGACCTATGCACCGGTAGCTAGATTAGAGTCCATTCGAATCCTTCTAGGATATGCCGCATACATGGGTTTTAAACTCCATCAAATGGATGTAAAATCGGCATTTCTAAATGGATTCATTAAGGAAGAAGTATATGTAGAGCAACCTCCTGGTTTTGAGAGTGTTGATTTTCCCAACCATGTGTATAAACTTAAGAAAGCCTTATATGGGTTAAAGCAAGCTCCAAGAGCTTGGTATGAGAGGTTATCAACCTTTCTAATATCAAAAGGCTTTAGGAGAGGGACTATTGATCCAACACTGTTTATAAAGTCAAAAGGAAGTGACATTTTTGTTGCCCAAGTGTATGTTGATGACATCATTTTTGGGTCAACTAATGATGACTTCCTACATGAATTCATCAAACATATGGAAGATGAGTTTGAGATGAGTCTAGTTGGAGAGCTCACTTTCTTCTTAGGACTACAAGTAAAACAAACAAGTGAGGGAACTCATGTGTTTCAAACTAAATATGCAAAAGAAATGATAAAGAAATTTGGAATGGAAAATGCTAAAACAATATCAACTCCAATGGGAACAAATGTGAAATTGGATAAAGATGATGAGGGTAAAAGTACAGATTCAAAGCAATATAGGAGCATGATTGGTAGCTTACTCTATCTAACCGCTAGTAGACCGGACATTTTATTTGCGGTTGGGATGTGTGCAAGGTATCAATCATGCGCAAAAGAATCACACCTTGCGGTTGTAAAAAGGATTCTAAATACATTAAGGGAACCTTAAATGTAGGTCTTTGGTACCCAAGAAACTAAAATTTTGATCTAATTGGGTATACTGACTCAGACTATGCAGGATGTAAGTTAGATAGAAAGAGCACTAGTGGTGGATGTCAATTTCTTGGAGCCTCCTTAGTTAGTTGGAGTAGTAGAAAACAACCATGTGTAGCTTTGTCTACTACAGAGGCAGAGTATGTGGCCTTAGGAGGATGTGTAGCTCAACTTTTATGGATGATGCATACACTTAAGGATTATGAGCTAAATTATTCCAAGGTTCAAATCATGTGTGACAACATGAGCACAATTAATTTAACGAAAAATCCAGTGCATCATTCAAGAACTAAACATATTGAGATAAAACATCACTTCATAAGGGATCATATGGCAAGAGGTGATATAGAACTAAGCTATATTGAATCAAAGTCAAATCTTGCCGATATATTCACCAAACCACTACCTGAAGCTGAATTCACAAATATAAGAAGAGGGTTAGGAATGTGCCTTGTGGAATAGAAGTATTTAGTATTTTATAAGCCAACAACATGAACTTTTACATCTCACAATATATTAGGATGACCTTGAATGTGTATTGGTGTTTTGAATGATATGTGAGATGGTAGGATGATACTCATACCTCACAAATGCTTTCTAGCATCTTGATGTGGTATAAATTGTATCATTTCAATCATTTTAGACCAACTATGGGGAAGACAAATGTTTAATTAATGGACATCTTGCTCATAGATCATAGTTGGACATTTTAAACAATTTCACACCATTTCAACAATTATCTAAGGATAGAGAGACAAAAGACCAGAATTGAATTCATAACAAATCCTAAACTTGATACAAAATGCACGTATTTGTGCCAAACTTCAAAGTTTGTATCAAACTATGGAAACAAGAACATTTTTCACAAATTCATATTTTTTCCTAATAGAGAATGTCAAAACAAACATGCCTGCAAAATTTTAGATTTTTCTGAATTTTATGAAATTTCTTATGCATTTCTGAAGTTCGTATCAGAATATGCACAGGGCTGATTTCAGGACATCAGTCGACTGAGACAGAAATATCAGTCGACTGATGCAATTCGCCAAACAGCACAGAAAAATCAGTCGACTGAGCAGTCGACTGCTTCACTCGACTGATCTTTCTGTGAGTTTTTACAAAGGGCATCAGTCGACTGCAAATGGCTCAGTCGACTGATAGCAGTCGACTGGCAAACCAGCAGTCGACTGATGGCGCGATTTCTATATAAGCAATCTTAAACGGCGGTCGACTGCTAACCCTAGGGTTGCGTCGATCCCGCCGTCTTCCTCCTCTCCGGCCATCCTCCAGCCTTCCTAGAGCCCAAATACTTCCTATTTTTCATCTCCCTACTACCTCTACTCTCCATTTCTAAGCAAAAACTAGGGTTTTTTCATGGAGAACCAACCAAGTCAAAGGAGGTAAAACTCTAAAAATCAATCTTTTTGGTTCTATTCTTATTTCAAAATTGAATTTTGGACTAATTTCTCTATGTTTTTGTGTCTTTGCATCATGCATTGCATTACTCTTAGAGTTAGGCAAAAGCATGTGGCACATAAACCTTCTAGAAAGTCAATTCCTCGTAGGAATGAAGGATACACCACAATACCCTGACCCTTCCTACTTCCAAGGTCGTCCTGAACCAAGGTTTCACTCAAAAATGGCACAACATCTATTTGAAACATCTGAATTTCACTTCATGGATTGTCGTTATCTAAATCGTCAATTCTTTCAATCCACAACTCCTCATATCTATGACCGTATCTTGTACTATCAATTGGAAAACCTAGTAAATTGCACAAGCAACATTAATTTGGATTTGTGCAAAGAATTTTATGTCAATCTTCGACCAACGGACATAACCGACAAACATTATGTGTCCACTGCCGCCGGTATGCCTATTGAGTTCACTCCTGAGTCTATCAGATCTTTTCTTGGTCTTCGCACGTCTTCAAATCCATTTTTGTGCTTTCCTGATGTCACTGGTGAAATCACAGGGTCTTTCTCAAATGTGACCATTGAACAAATACACACATATTACTTCAAACAACCAAGAAAACCCTCTAGGAAAAGTTTCCATGCTACAAAAATGTCTGCCGATCATTATGTCTGGTATCGTATTGTTCTTGATTGCATCTTACCCATAGTGACTCGAGGACGGGCTATGATCCGCATACCTCATCTAATCATGATGTATGCCTTAGAGCAACATCTTGATATCGACATTGCCCTTCATATTTATCGATCCATTCTCTACCACTCCGATTCCACAAATGGCAAGATCTATATGCCCTTTCGGTCACATCATCACTCAATTTTTAGCATTCCAGGGTGTTGATATCACGGTAGGAGCCATACGTCAATTATCAAAAGACTATGATCAACTTGGTCCTCGTCACTTAAAGCTAGCAAGGATTGTCTATTCCAATGGTGCTATGACTTGGATTCAAAAACCTGCTCAGTGAATATTTCTTCTGACTCTGAGGAGGATAAGGATGCAAGTGATGATGAAAGGCTTACCCGTCTAGAGAATATGGTTTCTGATGTTGATTGACGGTCGAGTCAAGGTTTGTCTTGCGGAAATCCGTGTTCTTCGTCAAGAAGTTCGGGCTGCCACACAAAGACAGCAGGATGCTTTTGTACAGCAGCAGCTCATATGTGACATGGTGCAGAAAATGCATATGCATTTTCAATCTCCTCCTCGGCCTCCTCCGCCTAGTGATGATGATATGTAGCTATGAATTCTGATAGACTTGAACTTATTTGAAAATGGTTGTATAAATAACTTTGGATGTGCTTAAGGATGGTTAGGATGTTATATTTGACTGTTGAATATTTTGAATCAATGTTGATGTTGATGCTTTTAAGTTTATTTAATTTATAGGGTTTTATAGCTATTTCTTTAGGTTATATTTGTGTGATAAGTTTGATTAATATGTCTTGCATGGATAAAGGGGGAGTTTTAGATTGAAAATGAAATTTTGAAATCTATTGCATTTAGGGGGAGTATTTTAGGTTACAATAATTCTCTAAGATAAAACACATTAGCAAATATCAAGGAATTAAGAATTCATGACATTTCTTGTAGGATATTACACATCCTAGGCCCTTTAATGAGTGACCTTATCTATTCATGTTCATTGGTGATACTTTGATCATAAGAAACTTAAAGTTTCAAGTTTTTGATACATGGTATCAAAATAACTTTTTAATGATGCAAAATTTATGAAACTAATTTTCTCTCACAACAAATGGGTTAAGAAATTACATTGTCAAATTTTATAATTTTTCGACGAAAATTGAATTAGTTATGAATTTCTGAAGTTGGGCTGAAAAATCAGACTTTACAGTCATCAGTCGACTGATGCAGATACCAGTCGACTGATCTGGTCAATTGGACTGGTCCAAACATAATACTTCAATGCCCAAAACACTTTAATATTGATACATTGCACCTTTCTTGGCACATGGTATCAAAATGGTATTTTAATATTGAAAATACTTAAACTATTTTTTCCAAATTGCTTATGGGTCAATAAATCATAGTGTCAAATTTCATATTTTTTTGAATTAAACTGAATTAGTTATGGTTTTTTCAAAGTTGGCACTGAAAATCAGATTATCAGACATCAGTCGACTGATGCAGATAGCAGTCGACTGATGCCCCTAACTGAATTTTCAATGGATTTTGATTCCATTTTGCCACTTATTAGTAGGTTTGTTCAATGATATGCTCAAACTTATAATCTTTATTTTTGGTGCTTGAACAAAGGAGAAGTAAGGATTAAGGGGGAGAAAGTAACAACAACTTGTCATGATAATTGCTCCTTCTTGAAAATTTGTTTACTTATTCATATTTACTCTGATAATTTTTACTGCTTTTTGCTGTATGTCAAAAAGGGGGAGAATGAAATGGTAAAGTTAGGCTTTCATGATTATTCATGGTTATTCATTCATGCTTAGCATTTATGTTGCTCATTAATGCTTGATTAACTCTGATTAGAGCATGATTATTGAAGGTACTTATTGTGATATTATACATGCTGTATTAAAGACCTAACTTAAATGATTTTTGCCAAACATCAAAAAGGGGGAGATTGTTGGGGCAATTTTGCCCCAAGTGATTTGGATTTTAATGTTTGGCTGAATCAGTTTAAGTTAGGCAATGTTTGTGATCTAACATGTGTGACTTGAGTTCACAGGAAAGTCCAGGAATGGAGTCTTGGCATTTGGTGAAGTCCCGGAGGCGCGGCCTCTTGGCAAAGGACGAAGTCCCGGAGGCGAGGCCTCTTGGCAAGAGAAGACTTAGCACGACAAAGTTGAGGGAAACGTCTCAAGCTAGTGCAAGGAAGTGCACGAGGCTTGTGGAAGGCGTTTGAAGACTTGTGTCAAGGCTAAGGGATGAAGAAGAAGCTGAAAAAGGGAGTTTTCAGCTTAGTCAGTCGACTGGCCCTGCCAGCAGTCGACTGGGGTTGATCCGAAGAACACACAGCCAAGTTCAGAAGTATCAGTCGACTGAAGTCTGAATTCTAGTCGACTGGGGTCAAACAGAAAGATCAGTCGAGAGGTACAGTCGACTGGTACCAGTCGACTGGTGTTGGAGCAGTCGACTGATAGACTACCGTTGGGTGACAGCTGGCAAATTAAATGCGTATTAAATAGCCGTTGAAGCCCATCAGTCGACTGGCCCTAGGAGCAGTCGACTGGTGCACTGAATTTTATAAAAAGAGCGGTCAACGTCGCAGAGAAAAATACTTGATTCTTTCATCTTCCTGACAGCTCTTTGACATTGTAAAAACTCTTTCTCTTCCTCCTAAAACTTCACTACAAATCTTGTACGAGGAAGAAACTCTGTTGTAAAGGTTTCTCCGCCTTCGAAGCGTGCTTTGAGAAGGAGGTTGTTTCATAGTGGAATCGTCGGCTGCGTGTGTGGATCCTTGGATTAGTCACCTCGTTGAGGTGGATACCAAGTAAATAACCGGGTTAGCGTTTGATCTTTGTGTTTTATTATTATTATTTTGCTTCCGCTAACAATCTCGCAGAGAAAGATCGAAAAAATGCTATTCACCCCCCTCTAGCGAACGCACCGATCCCAACAGGTATAAGTCGAAGTGTCCGAAGGTGTTTGAATAGCCCACAGAGGATTCACTGCTCCTTGAAAAAGGAGACGTATACCCTGCGGCCGCTTGTTAGGATTGTTACTAAAAGTCTTTGGCCAAAGCATTATATGTTAAGAGTACGGTACTCTTGGATACGTATACAAGTAACTTGAATCTGCAGGACAAGAAAGCAGCTTGGGCTAGGTGTGATGTAGTCAGCCTAGTGGGGACCGACACATAGACCATGTCCTGAACTAAGTAGGTATAAGACGGTGAAAGGAACAAGGCACAATTCAATGTAGCTGCTGAAGGATTTAGAAAATGTTCTGGAATCAATCATTGATTTTTCGATCAATTGGGGATCATGATGTACTACTAGGTGTCACTCATGATCGTTCCATAATTATTGGTTAATTACGGACGGCCAACATAACCGGGAACCTATTGGGTCACGCGCACTACAAGTTCTCCGAATGACTTAAAACAAGTTTGAGAATTGGATTCTCAGAATGAGAGAAATAAAGTCTGGTTGAACTAGACAATGGACAAAATGATAGAACTCGTCTTACGAAGATAAAACAAACGAAACTGATTTCGTTTAAATCAGAGGTCATTTGGTTAGTGAACCAAATGATTCAATTTTGAACCGAATTGAACCAACTTTGTTTGATTCGCGATGGAAGAGGTTTTGGCAAAATGGAAGTGATGAGAAGCTTCGTCTTATGAAGATGAATTGAACAAAATTAGTTTGGATCAAATCAGAGGTCATTTGGTTAGTGAACCAAGTGAATCAAGAGTGAACTAGGTTTTGCTACAGTAAACCTTATTGGTCTAATTCGCTACAGTGCTCCTTTTAGGGTTTCTTGGGTTTTCTTGATGGTTCGGCTGTTTGCCCGACGCTGCAAGCCAGCCAAGCGCGATCCCCTTTAAAATAGAGGAATCGCTCATGGAAACCTAAGCTCCGCCGATCGCTGCCTGCCTGCTCCGCTTGGCAAACGATCTCTGCTCACCAACCGCCGTTCGTCGCCGGCAGCGTGGAGGTGGAGAATCCTAGGTTGAGCGCTGCTGGTCCTCCCTCGGGTGTTTCCTCGGAGGTGGAGAACCCTAGGCTGAGCGCCGCTGGTCCTCCCTCAGGTGTTTCCTCGCGATCACCATCTGGTTGCTGTGACGCCGCCTTAGCTTTCCGCCGCCGCCGCCGGAATACTTCACCATCGTGTGGAGATGAACAACGACCGGCACTGCTGCCCGATGCTGCCCCTTCGCCTGAGCACGGCAAGAGTTTCCTACGCCACTCCTTCGCGCGGCGCTCCCTATTTCAGCCGAAGGAGAACGTGGAAAACTGTTAGTGATAGTCACCACCTCCTCTCTTCATCTTGCCGACTGCCTGTGAAAGCCGGAGTCCTAACCGCACCGATGCTGTCCTCAACCACTACCATTCTTGTGGGAGAGGATCAGCAGGAGCCTTGATAGTCGCCGCCGTGTGCTTTGCGGGAGAATTTGTTGCCGGATTGCTAGCCGAAATTACTGTTGGAAGGGTTGGCTATTGTAGTCGGGAAAAACTATTTAAATAGATTGTCTGTATTGTAAATAGTTATTACTTGAGAGAGAGGGATCGACTATTTGTTTTTCTTTCCGAAGCTTGCCTCCGTTATCGTAACTATTGTAGTTACTGATCGGATCTTGTTGTCCTGTTGCTGGAAGCACTCATGTAGGGCTATCATCAGCCTGTGATGAATTATTCGTCAAGGACATATGCTATCGGAAAGAAAAACACAGATGATAACTCTTGCGGAGATTATTTCATCTTTATCGGAAACGTTCCGACAATTTGTCCTAAATCGGTGGTCAGTGATTAATCATCGATAAACTACATCGGGAATACGATTCTCGATGAGAGTTAGAAAGCCCCGAAACGATCACGGTACACGTTGTTGCGTAGTTCTCGGAATAAGGCTTCTCTTGATTCGATCGTCATCGATCATCGGCTAGTACCGAAGACGATGACGTGACTTGTGGCTTCCAAAGTCTAGGCAGGAGCTTGGCGTGGATCACCAGTAGAGGTGGGACTCCGATGAGAATCGCTCAATTGATGTCAACACAGCTCAACATTGTCATCGCGAGGTACATGATGCGGTGTATTTGTATGGAAATTTTATTATTATACATTTTCCCTTTATTAAATGTGTCACTTACACCCATCAAAATTATTTATTTATTTTATTACCAAACCTCTTACTTATCATCTTAATTGGTATAGGGAGGTCCGGGTCGTCTCTCTTGGACTCAATGACTGGATGTTTATTCTAGACTGTTGCAGGGTTTTATTTTGTTTTATTCATCCTAGTTATCTACACCTTCGTTTATTGATAATTAAATACTACAATCAATAAAAGAATCCTAAATATACATTATTTACAAATTAGATCAACTCATGCATCCTATCTACACACCATACATACAACACATTCAATTATATACAACAAATGATATAAAGTATACATCCTATACATGAATTAATTGTACAACTAGTTACACACTCAACGGGTTATTTTATTAATACAATTCATACTATACAACATAAATTATTATATACACAATGTCATAATACATCTAAATCACAATAATGTACAAACAATTATAATCTACACTATAAGATACAATGCAACATACAACATACACTTCAAAGTATCTATACACTAAAGAATGATACAAGGCCTATTAATTAATACAAGTCAATCATACAACATGCTTTCATCTACACAACCTACAACATGAATCATACAACAACAATGTATATCATACAATAATCATATACAACAACAAGTGCCAAATACAACATATAATCTATACAGACAATAACTTACAACATGAATTCAACATCATACAACAATTAATAACCTAACATACATCATAATAAGATACATAAGCATACAACAACTTATTCATAACAAATCAATTCTACAACAACTATTCACAAGTGACCACACCCCAATACATGTAACCGGTTCACAACCTTTCCCAAACAACTCCATTTCAATGTAATGTACCATAACAGACAATACAAGCTCTATTCATTTTATTCAACACAAGCCGATTAAGCATCAACATCATTTCCATTCAAATTCCACAACTAAATCATTCTATCCCAATTCATTTAAACAATCACTCATCTCTGAATTACAAACACAAATTTCCACGATTCTTTACATCCATCACATACACTAAATCATGTGCACACACAAGATAAAACAACACATCTTAATCCTGCCAACAAAGTATCATCTTCTCATATTCAAACCATGTCAACAATGAACAGAAATCACAATTTCTATGCGATCTGTGAGTATGAATCATTATATAAAACAAATAGATAACACCACAAAGCAACAATCGGCTACTACAGGAGTTGTGGAATCAACCAAAATTAAAGGTTTTGAATTCAATCGTGTTAATCAGAACAACATGAAACCAACCCAGAAGCTAAGTTAGCATTAGAGTTAAAATTAGGGATTAACAATTAGTGTTAAAGTTAGATTACAATTAAGGTTAGGATACAATTTATTTACAGTGAATGGGGGTTTCTGATTCAGGTTTAACAGCTAACAGAACTAACAAAGAAACAGCAAAAGAGGAGAAGAAAACAGTGGATGACAGTGGAGGATTAGGGTTCTTCCCTCTCCAATTCGGTACAGAACAGAGAACAACAACCAATCTCCGGTTGATAGCATCCACGGGACGGCGGCGCTTACTGGAGAAACCACTCACAGCACGGCGTAGTCGGAGAAGACGCAGGCGGATCCTTCAGCCGCTGGTCTAACACCCTACTGAACCACAAACAGAATATTAGTAACAGGAATCTGGAAACCGACCCTTACCTGGCCCCATTTCCGGTGACGGCGGCGACGAAGACGACCGGCGACCTCCGCTGCAAACCGCAGACAGAGTCTGGATGGAATCCCTACTGTAAATCGCAGACAAGGCTCCGACAAACGTTGGCGCTTCTGAGGAGGTGGATGAAGTGGGCTGTCTCCGGCTGCCACCGTTGGAGCAAATCGCCCACAACGGAGCCGGCGACAGAGGAAGGAAAAAAAAATGACGTTGATGCTACAATAGGAGAAGGCTGCGCCCTGCTTTGCACTGATCGGGAGGAGGAAGAAGGACGGCAAGGCGCACGGCGGGGGCTCGAGACCGCGGCGGCGATGAAGAAGGGAGAAGAGAAATAGTGCTCGCGATTTTGGGAGCACTGTAGCTTCCCAAAATCGCAAGGAACCCCCCGAATCACTGAACCGGTGAAAGCCTTTTAATGCCACCGCTGAACCGGAGTCTGATTTGAAGTGAACCGCGATTTTATTAGAAGTGAACCGACCAAATTAGGGTTTGTAACTGGGCTTTGAATTGAAGTGGGCCGGCTGAGTGGAATTGCAATGGATTAAAGCTGAACCGGGCTTCAATTTTCCAATTGAACCGGATTAATTTCAATTGAACCGGGCTTGACTTGAGAACTTGATTGGGCTGATTCTTGAATTGGGATTGAGCTGAACCAACTGTGTTGGGCTAATTGAACCATAATCTTAATTGACTAAAACCCAAGCTTGAACCAAGTGAACCGAACTCGAGTTGAACCAAAAACTTAAACCAACTGATTTTGATCCTGATCAAATTAAATTAAATCTGATTTGGACCCAAACTCGAACCAAATTGATTTTCCTTGCAATTGAATTTCCTGCAAAATACATTACAACCAATTAATATCTATAAAATCCTGTAAATTAATTAAAATCACAATAACCACCACAATTCATCCAAAATAAAGAAATAGCCCAAAAATCCATATTTGTGATATAAAATGCGGTCCAAACCGGTCCATTATAGCCCTAATTTACTCGGTCAAAATGCCAGTTATCAGTACACGTGTAGAATAATCTTTTATTCAGTAAATTTTATTTAAGCACATAGAATAATTGTTATTCAGAAAATTTTAATTTCCTACCATGCCTTGTACATGTTATTTCCTATTTACCATGCGTGTGTTGTGATAATAATTTATTTTAATTATCTATATATTTTCGCTGCGCACATTTACAAAACGTGAAGACACGCACATTGCACCGGGACAATCCCAACTATCCCTACTCAAGTCGACTCTAGTCCGACGTGGAATTTGCCAATAAGCTTTGCCTTCTGCTGCGTTATCTAATGCTCAGGTTGACTTGAGTACCTACTCAAGTTGACTCCATCCACTCAAGTTGACTTGACTCCTTCTCAGGTCAACTTGAGTCACTTTGACTCAGGTTTGACCTGAGTTGACCTCGGACTTTGTTCAGCTACCTTTGTTTACTTCACCTCTGCATTCTTCATCTTGTTTCCAACTCTTGGTTCCTGCAAGACAAGCATACAAACAAGCAGACAATCATAAACCTTACCTTATGGTCTAACTTCAGATTTCTACCGAAGTCTTGGATTAGTCTGACGCCTACTGTTCCATTCTGGGAATACGTCCTCCAGACTTGTTGGATTTCCCGCTTAGCCATGGTCCCTGGCCCCCAGGATTTTTCTGCTACGACTCGGTCCATCGAACTAGTCCAGACTTCTGCTGCGACTCAGTCCTCCAAACTAGCCCAGACTTCACCAACCTTCTGGTCCTCCTGGCCGTACCCGATTGGAATTTGACCATGTTTCTCGATCCTCCTGACACTACATAGACTTGCACCTAGTGCACTCGACCTGCTAAGACTTCTGCCTGATCCTCCAAACCAGGACTTCCCTTTGCCTAGCCTACAACTAGGACTTTCCCTTGCCTGATCCTCCAAATCAGAACTTCCACTGCCTAGCTTCACTCACCAGGACTTCCCTTGCCCAATCTTCCATATCAGGACTTCCTAGTTTAATCGACTAGGACTTCTCGCTAGTCATCTGATCTGACTAGACTTTACTCACTTCATCCAAACATCAAGTCCTGTTTGGATCAACCCCTTGGTCAAACTGACTAACTAAACCTAGGTGTATTGTCAAACATCGAAACTCTAGGCAAGATCTAGTACTTCTTGCACCAACAAAGATGAAGTCCTAAAATTGCTTTAAGATTGATTTTCTCACAACTTCACATTTACTTTCTTAATTTGATTTCTTTCATAATCAATTCTCTTGATTTCGACTCGTTTAGATAGTCTATTTTGCATTTAGACTAATACTCGACTTCATAATCTCAGAGGATGATATTTTATTACTTGACGATAATCATGTACTTGTGAAAATTGCACACGGTAATATATTCTTAGGTCATAATTGAGTAGGGGAAAATTCAGACCTCGTGTTGCAGCCTCATGACAGTAGAAACCAACAATTTATCTCCAATTACTTGCCTTAACTTCTTAATAAGTTCTATCAGGCTTATTCTTCTCTTCCGGTGAAATGATGAAAAAGGAGCATCTAGATGCCAAAGTAGCTCAGGAAATTTCTAGACCTTAAATTCTTCATAATGATTGTGAATCAGATACATGTCTCCCTGAGGCACTTTAGTTGCGATTGCTACAAATAACATTGGAAATTGCATCCAATGGAGAGGTGAGAGTTTGTGGAATGGATCTCAAAGCTCCGCTCTCCAATGCATTTGCAAAAGAAGGCTGAAATGTCTAAGGATAATGAAATGGGAGAGATTGCCCCATCTCCGCTGCTCAGGAAAGATGGCTGCAATGGAAAAAAGAAAAAAAATCAGATAAATATCACTAAGAAACTGCAAAAAAAATTAACAACCTATTCCTTCAAACTGATATTTAACATAAATTTAGTGGATCCACCACACTTAAGGTTTGCAAGTTCAATAAGTGTAACTAGCAATGGCAGGCAATGAATCCTATTTGGTAGTGTATGAGACCTGATGATGAACTTTATGCAAGGGATTCAGTGTGTTTTTCCTACAAGGGAATGAAACCCAAAAAGAAATAAGGAGATAGAAAGTTTTCCTTTGTCCTGTGGCAGAAAAAGATACGCGAAGATAAAAATAAGGCAATTTTCTCTATATTATTCCCACTCAATTTAAATGGCTAAAAACAATTTCATGTACAATGGAGATCAAATCTAATCTAAAAATTCAAATTTATTTTCTTTTCTTTTCAAATATATCTGCTAAGATTTCATCTCGCTATCCCATCCTCCCTCTTTATATTATAGTTTATAATTTTATTTCCCATTCCCTCTTTCTTTTTTCTAGCCAAATGAAACTTAAGCCTTTCTCTATTATCAATTGTCAAGAAACATGTGTGATTGGCCTATAAATCCGGTAGCTGAAACCAACCTTGATGGCATAGACAGTCTGCTTAAGCCAGGAAAAAAAATAGTAGTAAGTCATCTAAGCATACACACATTACACAAACACAAAATCCTCAAGACTCAATGCAGATATCATGCCATAGAAATAGGTTTGAGGAATATTTATCTCCTGAAGATGCACATCTCTAAATTAATGGTGCATTAGATTATTTTAATTATCGATGAAAAACTTCTATGAAATCGAACAGAATACTAGATCACTCTTAAGATTAATCGACATAAATTAGATATATAATGTCCACTTTAAAAAAATTAAGCTAACTTAGACTACCAATACAAAGTTTATTGAAATAAACTATCTAAATAAACTCGATGAATAAGAAACTGTGAAAGGCTTAGATGCATTACGAAACAAATCATCTGCAGTCAATACAACTTCTATGATTTTACAAACATCAACAAATTTCAACTTCAATATATATTCACAATACAATCTATATATTATTTATCTCTATGTTTGGAATTCACGCTTCATAAGTAAGTGTTAAATGGGATGTAAAATGAAAAGTAATTGCACCTAATGTTATTCAAATAAAGATATTGAAGTAAGAAATAGGTATTAATTAACTTACAAAATTATTCAATTTAATATTAAAAATAAAAATACCTAATTAATGAAAATAAATACTTTAACCACTACATTAAAAATAAAGAAGGCATATAAAATTAAGTAAAATATCAAAGTATTAAACTAATGAGTCATATTAAACTTTAGGAAAGATAATAAAAAAAATAAAAGAGATTAAGGTGAAAAAAAATCAATTTGAACTAATATCTGAAAAACTCATTATAAAAGTTATACTTCTTCCTAAACAGCTGATTGAAAAATATCGAGAAAAGGAACAAAACTTACATATGATATTCATTGATCTAGAAAAAATTTATAACAGAGCCCCAAGAAAAGTTACGTGAAGAATTCTACAAAAAAAAAAGTTATTAGCATAATATAATTGAAGCAATTAAAATATATATAAGAATGAAATGACAAGAGTAAAAATTCAAACCGGATTAACTAAAGTAGTTTTAAAAAAAGATGATTATATTAAAGATCAACTGTAAATAAATATTTTTTACACTAGCCATGAATGAACTTATTAGACATATCTAAGATACGTGATAGACCATAGTGTATATTATTTATAGATGATATTATTTTGATCGATAAGACATGAAAAAATAAATATTAAATTCAAATTTTAACAAGTTGAAAGTAAAAATTTTTAAACTTAATATAGAGTAGAGATAAAATATATAGAATTAAATTTAATGGTATCAAATATAGCAAAATAATTATTAAGCTAGTAGATGACGTATTATGTGTAACTAAGAACTTTAAATATCTATGATTATTTTTACAAAGGATGAAGAAATTGATAAAGATATTTTATATAGGATACAAACAGAATGGTTGAAATAGAAGAGGATGTCAAATATTTTTTTAATCATAAAATATTTCTAAAATTTAAAAAAAAAATTATAATAACTTAATGTTCAACTATAAAATGAATACGCGAGTAAAAGATGAAAGTTATAGAAATAAAAATGTTATAATGAATGTATAAACATACAAAAAATAGATAGATAAGATATAAATTTTTTTAAAATAATATTAATACATACTTAAACATCCAATAAATATTTCATTTAGACGATGTAAAATCATGCATGAAAAATACACATTAAAAGTGAAAGAATAAGACCAAAGAAGAACAAAATAAAATTCATTTAAATATAAAAATATAATAAAAAATTAAATCCAATGATGTAAAAAAATCTACATAATTGACCCTATTTAATAAGATAAAGACTTAGTTGTTGTTTAGAATTCACTATAACTCGCTATTTATTCATCATTGACATGGATATGCATATTCTTATCCCATATAGCGTAACATTTTGGGTTTTGACAATCAACCATACCAATAGCAAAGTTTTCATTGCTGGGCTGATACCATTTTGATGCAGGGTGAACTAGTATTGCATTTACCACAATAATACGGCAAAACATCAGGTGGATTACACCATTTTCATCATTAGACTAACCAACTCTTCAGATAAAATTTAAAACAAAACAGTTCATAAATGGGGAATATTACCTAAAGATAGTGGAAAATTAAAATAAATTGTCAAAAGAAAACTCCATCCCAGACCCAGATTTGAACCAATATAAGTCAAAAAAAAAATTCTTAATGAAAAACTGAAGCCATTGTTAAAAAGATGCCTTTGCACAGGTTTCTTTTGGACCCGATGGTGCCATCATCTCTTGCACTACTTCCTTGAGGAATCAAGCCATGCATAACAAATATTTGCATTACCGTGCATCAGTTGAGTGATTTCAACTTACTCAAAGAACATACACCATTCTTCCCTGTCGTCCTAATAATCTCCAATATGTCTCTGGGATCAATGGACTTGCCCAACCCTCGGAATAAAACATCCTGCACAGCTTTATTAACAGGATGAAAAACAGCAGGGACTTGTGGAATTCCATGATCAAGAGAATTTGAGGGAGCAGACAGATCCTTGCTCATTATTTGCAACAACTGCATTAACTTTTTCACCAAAATTATGGTGCTGGTGGAATTGTACTTCAGTATTAATCCTAATCTCATCATCAATACGTCAACTTGAACCTTCAGCTGCACTAATGGAAACCTCAAAATATGCATTGGTTTCATGTATTCTGTTTGGACTAATATAAGGTTGTTTCTCTGTCATAAGAAAGGAATTTATTTGATGCACAACAGACGGGAATGTAATTCTGGTGGAAAAAATGCATTTTCCAACCTATCAATCCAAACAATAGGCTTCAACAAACCTGTTTGGAGAACTATGCAAACCATGCGCATGAAGTCTAACAAAATTCGTTGATTTTGATATCCTGATGCAGTAATTCCTTTCTTTGATTGGAAATCTTTCTAATTCACTATATTCTCAGGAAAATCATTCCATTCATCACCCTCTTAAGAAAGTACATGCTGCAGCAACCCACTTCTTGTAAACTCTGTATAATTCTTCAGAATACTGTTTTCTAGACTACAACCAAAATAAGAAGTGTTGTCCAATATAGAAGAGGGACCTTCACTAAGCCGTTTTGCAACCAGTCCATGATTCAACATCAGCAGAATAAAGAGCAGACTCTCTTTTCCTCTTGTCATCATCCTTTTTACCTCTCAATATCTGGAGATTCATATCCATCATCTTTTCCACACAAAAAAAAAATGCAAACTATTGACTAATTCTTTCCCAGGTAATTGTCTCCACTGCCACTAAGTACTAATCTACAATAATTCACAACCACTGATGACAAGGAAGTCAGCAAATATGTTCATCCTGCAGCAACATCCACAATACTTGAGACATTATAATAAAATTTCTTACAACAAGTGGTGTAAGAGAAGACAGCTTCTACCAGTGGAAAGCATGATTATCCACTATAGTGATTTATATATTAAACCAAACAAATAAAGGACAAACAGTATAGTGGCAAGCAAATGCAATTGTACCGAAAACATAACCCAAGCGGAGACTTTTTTTTCTTGGCTCATCTGAAAAATTAATTCTTTGAATTGCCTCTTCCAAAGTTATAACTCTACTCATACAACCTACAAGAGCAAAAGATTGGTAGAAATAGAGCTTAAAATTCAACAAAAACAAAGACAATAAATAAGAAGTGTAAATAATACAGTTTAAAACACAAAATAAGTTCCACTATGTTAAACAAATACGTATCAGTCATCATCCACTAATACCTACAAATCTCAAGTATCATTAATAAGCAATAGGAGGTTTTAGCCACTAAGCAGTGTATTCCTGGAAATAACTAAAAAAAGGAATCTGTAAAAGCTCATATCATATGGGTGTAGGTGAATTGACTCCATGATCAAATTTTAGCAGCATTCTCATTCCTAGGACACTGTAATTTTAAACTCTGTCTTCAGCTATAGTGATAGCTGAATGAGAGAATTCACAAATCTCACAAACTAACAATTATCATGAATAATGAAAATAGATGTTTTCTCCTCTTATCAGCATTTCATAAATGTTAGTACTTACATGCAACATGTGAGTTCATAGCACCATGATCAAGCACATCCTCAGCAGAAGATGAATTAAAATTTCAGCTTTGCATCTACATGATTTGAAAAACGCCTAAAAGAGTAACTACAATGAGTAACTATCAAGAATGGGTAATGGGTACTCCATGGTGCAACTCATCTCTCACCAACCCTATCACATTTAAAAGGGGTCTTAAAGAGTGGATGAATTAGCATAAAGCAAGCTATTACAGTGATGTGGAATGTACCAGATTGCTCAGCAATCTTCATGTACTTTTTCAAAGACCTCAGTTCTTATTTCCCTACAGCCTATCTGAAATTGAACCTTAGCTTGTTAAATGAGAGAACGCACCAACCTCATAGGTACACAAGAAATTAGGAATAGCTAGGTGTAGGCATGGTTCAGTTTATTTGTTGATTAAAAAGAATTCAAACCAAATTACACTGAAATGACCACAAATTTTCAAAATGAATTCAAAAGCTGAAATGTATAGTTTTCCAAAATGAATTGAACCAACTGGTGGTTTGATTTAAAATGAAATTTTAAAAATATAAAACGAAATAATATATCCTTTTTATCATCTACAAATACATGTATACACATACAGTAAATACACAAATATACACACATACATGAATATATATTCTTATTAATGTGATTTAATTGTCATTTTACCATTGGCCCACAATGAAACTGAACCAATGTCAAAACCGAGCCAATGAACAACAAAATCCCCAATGTTAGATTTGATTTTAATCCAGTTGCTTTTCAATTTTGGGTTTTTCGATGCAGGCGCCTAATAATTAGTCAGATGCAAGGTTTAAAATTTTGACTTGATTCAAAGTCTCAACTAGAGACTCGAAACAATATTATTTCATTTTGGTCAGGTGTCAACCACTCTAAGGAGGAGGCTAAGGAGGAGAAAGAACCAAACAAAGCGGCAGAGGAAAAGGAGGAAGAGGCAGATAAGATGGAGGAAGAGGAGGAAAAGACATGTGAGATAAAGGAAGAGGACAACATAGAGGTAGAGGAAGAGGAAGAGGCATGCCTTTTAAAGTCTCACTATAAAACCCTAGTCTACATCATCACTAGTGAAGGAGAGAGATGGCTTGTGGTTCATGGCTCAAAAGTGGTTAGATTCGATCAAATTGTTTTGATATTTGACGTGTTACTGCTATATGCATCAAGTGTATAGGTGGCTAGAATATTGCACATATAGCTCACAAAGGTTAGTGCCTCGTTATAATCAAGTTAGTTTGCACTCAACAACTCTAGGCTAGGAATGAATGTCAAGGCTCAAGGCACTTGAAGGGCACTATAGGGTGAAGAGCATTGAGGGGTTAGGAATGTGATTGCTAATCATGGATTCAATGGGTCGAAGACATGAAGGGAAGCTAACTCATAGGCAAAGTGAAAAGGTTGCTATGTGAAGCAAGCTGCATTTAATGCATCCAAGAGACCGAATGCCTAATAGGAGGTAGACTCGAGGGCCTGGAGTATCAAAAAGGTTGAAAACCTATAAGCTTGAACGAATGCAATGTAATCTTGTGATTTTTCTTTTAGGCAACATTTAGAATGATGTGTATAGGTAGATTAGACTTCCTAGTGGCTTATTTAAAGTCTTTGACCGAGGTACATTTCCTTAGTCATAGTCACTAATGCAACTCGATCCTGAAACTTTGCTTAGGTTTTAGTGAGGTGGAGTAGGAATTATTGACAAGATTTCAGCTAAACATGAGGTTTCGGTGAACAAAAAATTTTGTTTAAGCAACAATTGACTAGAGAAAGCATCAATTGACTAATAATATAATCGTTGGTTGCTTAATGGTCCTTTATGTTGGAGCAGTTAACTAGAGCCTACACCAATGGATGACAAAATGTGTCTATGGAGCAACATCTATATAAGACAAAATTATTCAACAGCAAAAGGGGTGCACGAAAATATTTTATATTCTTCAATGGTCAAATGCTCAAGTGCAAAAACTCTACCAGTACTTGAAATCAAAGTTGAAGACTTCAACACACAAGTTGATAATCTCTTCAACCTAAGCTTTGTATTTCATTTAAGAGGAAAACATTATTATAATCATTCCAAAGGTTTGCAATTGTAAGAGGTTATTCTATCGCCTCTTGTAAATGAATTGATTTTAGAGAATTGATCAAGAGTAACTCCCTAAGCAAGTAAATAGGTAGTAGAATAGGAGTGTCGCCTTCAAACTACATTACATATATATTATCATTTAATCCAATAAACTCTCAGTTAGTCATCTTCCAATGTAAGATTAAACTTAGTCATCACAAAAGGTAGCAAGATCTATCATTTGCTGACGTCCAACACTTATCCAGCAAAGGTAGCAACGATGACATCATAAAAAAAAACTAAAAAGCTTTATTCCCTTCATATCAAGAGTAATGTTATCACTAAATAAGGTGCTAAAATTATAAACCCAAGAGTAATTTCATGGTAATAATAATTACTCTTTTCTACTATATTACTAAAAGATAAAAAAAATTATCACCTGTACTAAACTTTCATCATGGTATATGAGGTACTATATAAAAATTTTTATATATAAATATTGTTCAAATAAGAAGATTTCAATATATAGAGAGGGAATTTCATCCTTAGCTAATTGATTAACTCATTAAAGTAATAAGAATTAGAAAGGATGAGAAAGAGAACATAAGAAAGTAGAAAGAGAACGAGGAAATGAGAAATAAAATAGAGAGAAGGAAAGGTTCGTCATGATGCTAGAAACTATCCTTTGAATCGAGACAACACCACTTTCTTCAGAAATATTCATTACATTACATAATCATATGAAATATAGAAGATAAACGAAAATGAGAATGGTTGCTTTTGGCGGTGCTATAATAGCTTAGATAGTTACCCCAAGTGGCAAGAGTAAAACCTTGCAAAGGTAGGTTTTAGGGAGGCAACCACCAAGCTAGCATTCACCTAGTGCTTCTCATGAGATACTTGAGTAGCACCGCACTTGATTTTAGCACCTGGATTCTCATAAAAACAACTTTGCTAATATACTACAACCTGCATGACTCACTCACAAATCTCTTGCATAAGAGAGAAGAAACAAAAGATAAATTTTATTCGATAACACAAAATCACCTCAAATAACATCCATACCTCTTTCATAAACTCTTAACAGCCCAAACACCTGAACAAAATAAACTACTCTTATTTAAAAAGTAATATTTATATTTAATAATAGATCTGAACACGGTCTAAACCCCAATTTAATTTACTTGTATGTCTGAATCTAGGTTGCATTAGGATATATTCTTTTATATCTTTCTTTTATTTTTTTTAAAATTAAAACTAGTTTATTTGTTTAGGGCTATTAGACTTGACCTATGTTATTTTACTAAAAGGCCTACCCAAGAGTTAAAACTATTATTTGATGTCATCTAAGTCCATCATCAATGTCAACATCAATCTTGATAACTCTATATAAAGTTATATGCCAATTATAAATTTAAATGCCAATTATACAACTTTCTAATACATTAACTAGAACTATTACATTAATTAAATGTAAATGCCAATTGTACAACTTTCTAATACATTAACTAGAACTATTACATTAATTAGAATTCATGATCCCTTCTATTCTTTACAGGTTCAGCCAAAACAAATTTAACTCACCTAACTACAGAAATTTTGTCAACTTTAAAAATGTTTATGTTCATGTACAACTATTTTTTTCATTTATCACTGATCAAATCTACACCTAATTGTTTTGAATACTATTTTTTTTCGAAGTAACACCACATGTCAATTTTAATATTCTCATCTCTACTACTTAATTATTATATATATATATATTTTAATGATCAAATTAATTTTTCATTTTATTTGATGAGATTTGTGTTCTTGAATAAATTTCCTCTTACACTTCCCTCTCTCAAGATCACTAAGTGGGAAAAGGTTTTATCATGTCACAACCATTAGAAGAATGTGAAGCATGGCATTATCTTTTCTAGCATCTATATAATATGGAAGTCTAACTTCTTTCCTTAATTTTTTTTAGACAATCTAACCACCAACATAAGACATAGGTCAATTTCTCTTGCATTCTCACCTCTTGTAAATTTAAGTCACAAAATGAAACCAAGGAGCTTGGTGCCCATGTAAGGTGGCAATGTTTGGCTTGGTGGTAATGAGCTACCACAATGAGGTAGGTAACACATTCTTTTGTTTTGAGAGAGATTATCAAAAAGAAGTGGCAATGGCATGTGGCATGGAAGAGTAAGTAGCGTCAGCAGCAAAAAGCATAGAAATAGAGTGAGATTGAAAAAGAAAGGAGAGCGAGGCATGATCCACATAAAGATAAAAGGGAGAAAACAAGGGGAGAGGATGCAATATAAAGAGATTCAAACATTTGGAGAGGTAATTATAATTAGTTCCAAATTGCTTTCATGTTATAACATGTTCATAGATAAAAATAGTTATTCTTATATATTTGGACTTTATCAATAGAGTGAGATTGAAAAAGAAAGGAGAGCGAGGCATGATCCACATAAAGATAAAAGGGAGAAAACAAGGGGAGAGGATGCAATATAAAGAGATTCAAACATTTGGAGAGGTAATTATAATTAGTTCCAAATTGCTTTCATGTTACAACATGTTCATAGATAAAAATAGTTATTCTTATATATTTGGACTTTATCAACATATTCAACGTCAAAACTTCAATTGCAACTATGTCTTTACATCCTTTTGTCAAAACCATTTCCTTCTTGCCTCCTTCCACCAAGAATCTTTACTCTTTTGATTTACTAGGTTCTCTTTATCAAGTGTTGGTTGCGGCTTTCATTCATGCAAACTAGTTCTCCCTTGTAAGAATGGAGTCCTTCCCGCTCTAATGAACTAGGTCTATAACATTTTCCTCACCATCAAATTTTTATTCTCAAGTATAAGGTAAGTTCTATTGGTGGTGGTTCCTAGGTTTAATGAGTAGGTACTCAAACCTTGGCAATGATTTCTTCATTTGGCATGAAGACTTTTGCTCATTGTCTAACAAAGTTCAAGGCCCTCCTAATCCTAGTCTCTCTCTTGAAGTGTGGTGTGCCTTATTTTGAAGCTGACATATGGTGCTAATTGTCTCAATCCAAAAGTACCTAGGTAATAATCATTCATTCAACATATAAAAGAATGCCTGTTGAAGTGCACTATTGTTGCTTCCTACAACACCATTTTATTGAGAAAATCTTAGCAAGAAAACTCATGTATATATCCATTAGTTTTACAAAAAATTTAAAACCAAAAGTACTCAACCTCTCCTCCATGATCACTACGAATCGGATTGATTTTTAGATTCTTCTCATTTTCAACTCTTTTACAAAAACTAATGAACATATAAAAAGACTCATACTTATGCTTAAGAAAGATAACCCATGTAAACGCCCTAAAACCATCTACTATGACTAAGTAATATTTACTATCACTAAGTGATGTAATGTCATGACTATTTAAGAGATCAAGATGTAATAATTTCAAAGGTTGAGATGTACTTAAAAGAGTTTTACCTATCTCAACCTTTGTGAGAGCACTTGGTTTGTTTGCCTTCTCAACAAGCATCACATAATTTGATATAGTTATCTTTAGCAATGCCTTTTACAAGTTGTTAAGATCATGAGGAGAAGTGACCGGATGACTAGAGTAGGGTGTGAATAGCACTTAACCTGCAAATACAACATTAAACTTACTCTTGCTAATGTCTTAGTAAGGTTAATCAAACACAATTAAAAGTCATGAAAATAATAAACAAATAAATGCCAACAAAACAATGTAATATGGTTCGGAACCCTCGCTCCTACTCCATAGCCTATGATCCTTTAATGAGTTACTCCTGAAAGTCCACTAGATTTTCTCTTTATTGGACTTCTTTGAGAAGTGGAGAAACCTCTCCACTCTCATAGTCTTCTTTACAAGATGAACAAATGAAGCATAAAAGATTAAAAGCTAAAATTAAATAAGGAGAACTCAGAAGTGTCGGGATTGTTGGTCATAATATCAAAATGTTAGAAGGGGTGAATAGCACAAAACTTGAAATATAAACTAAATACAAAGATTAAAAATGCAGCAAATACATAAAAATAATAAGAAAAATCACAAGCACTGAGTTAGGACCTCAAGTCCTACTCCACAAGCTAGCATTTCTTTAGGTGGATCAAGCCTGAAATTCTCACTAAAAAAACTCCTTTAAGAGACATTGTGTATATGTTGTGTACTCAAGATACCATTGCACCTCTATTTATAGTAACAAGAATGCATTTATCCACCTTCTACCCTATGACCTAACAATCCGTTCGGTGAATCAAGCCTGAAATTCCCACTAGAAAGGAACTCCTTCAAGAGAGGTAGAGAAACCTCACACAGAATAACTTCTTACATATGAAATATAGACACAAGAAACATATTACTGGACATGAGCACTAGAAGCTTTAAAATGAGCATAAAGAAGTGAATAGTTATTGTGTATGAGTTATGTATTCACGATCCTTTACACTCCTAACTTTAGTCGACTCCATGGGAATCCAACCAACTTAATATATTCAATAGAACGATACCCATGACAGTTGACTCAACCAGCCAATATAGAAAACTTTTCTTGTTCAAGAGCCACAAGAGTGGACCCAAATCAAACAAAGACCAAGTCTAACTTGAGAGCATAAGATTCTTCTAGTCATTTAGATAGTAGACTAAGTATCCTAGTCAACTTAAATATCTGATTTTGCTCATAAGCCCTCATAATCCTTCGGAATCAAGCTCATGCTGGGTCTACAACCATGAACTCATTGAACACTCTCAATTAAGCATATCTAACTCGAAATCGTGAACCCAAAAATTACAAGTCAAACAACCTCTAGTAGTTCTCAATCTTTGGTGGTTACAGCTTTACATTGCCCTAAGAGTTCACCTTTGTCAAGTCTCAGCCCAAGTCCCAATCTCTCGAATGCACTAAGTCCATGACATGTTCCACATGTCATCCTCCAAGATCACTTACAAAGTCCACCTTTTGTGACTCCCAACAAAACTATCGAACTAGCTCCAATCTCCTCATCATATGCTCCCTTGAATGTCTTATACCCCATCCTTCTTTGAACTCTAACATATATGTTAAGCCTTAAGTTGAACCATCTTAGTTGCACCAAGTCAACATCATAACTCGATCTCGTCGAGTCACAAGCTTTGCAAACTTCATGTGCATGTTACCAAGTCCTTGCAAATTCACACACAGGCAAATGTGCTAAAACCAAAGCATACTGATCACACACGACCAATCAAGGTAAGGCATGAGTGTGCCAACAAGAAAAAAATGCAGCAAGCGTAAATATTAGCCTTTGCACACTCCTCTTAGTCCTTTTATAGCCTTTAATCATGCTTAGTTTCACCTTTTGTTTTGTTGTTCTATCATCAATTAGTCGATTGGTTCCACCAACAATCAATTGTTTTTCAAATCACTACATAATTCAGTCTACCAACAGCTAACTCAGTCAATTGGCTTCCGCCATTAAACAATTGCTTCACTGTAAACCCTAGATCATCATATTGTTGCAGCTTCATTATGCCATATCATGGCTACCTTTTGACTTTCATGTTGAGTCATTAATGAGTTGAACTTGTTAAATCCACTACCCCAAGCCATCATGCTTGAGTCAACTACCTAGTCAACTCAACTAATAATTGACTAGAGACACCTGTTAGGATCGGTTGGTTCGCTAGAGGGGGGGTGAATAGCGTTTCTCGCTTTTTCTTGTTCTTTCTCTGCACAGAGATTAGCGGAAGCAAAAATATAAAGAGAAAGAAAGAGATCAACGCTAACCCGGTTTGTTTACTTGGTCTCCACCTCCGCAGAGGTGACTAATCCAAGGATCCACACGCACACACACACCCGATGCACTATGAATCTTCTCCTTCTCGAAAACCTCGAAGGCGGAGAAACCTTTACAACTCTT
>NC_133875.1:11289152-11309159 GCF_044706935.1 Curcuma longa | reverse complement strand
GAGACATGGCCTGCTGCTTGGACACTTCTGTCCTGGCACACGGCCGTGCCTGGAAAGCACGGCCAACAGCAGTGGCTAGCTCCATGATGAAGACACGGCCGTGCTTTGAGGCACGGCCATGACTTGGCTGGTTTCTGTTTTGAAGCACGGGTGTGTCTTTGAGACACGGCCTCTGGCTGCTGCTGAGGGGATTTTGGCACGGCCCGTGCCTGTGAGGCACGGCCCTGGACTTGTTGATCTTCTGTTTGGGCACACGCCCGTGCCCATTGAAACACGGCCAGGAGGTCCTTGAGACACGGCCGTGCCTATGAGGCACGGCCCTGTCTTGCCTTATCTTCAATGATGCTCCGTTTTGCCCGTTTTCGCTCCAATTTCCACCCTGAAACATGTAAAAGCACGAGCAGATCTCCGAACTAGGAAATGCAAGATATATGCCTAAATGCATGAATATGGGATGCAATGTACACAAGAATTTAGCGATAAATCCAGAAAGATGTGCAAATATACGTATAGTACTAAAACATCCACCACGTTTTCGTCACATTTCTTGTATACGCTACGCCCTGTGAGTCTCGTTGCTAGGTGAGATCCTAGATTCAGATTCTGGGATCTCACTCTCTGTCATCCACCCACGAACTATTTGCCGAACTCCCTCCCTTGCATCATCACCAAGGTCACGAAATTGTTCCTGATTTGATTCCCGGTGATCCTCATCCGCATTCCGCATAGGAGAGGAATCTATATTTCCACGAATCCACTGTGCATAGCTATTATACTCGCTCTCTCTTGCATTAACCGACTCGCCACCAAGGTCATCCCTTTCCTGAGAGCGAATCTGACCGCCTAGCACAGACGCTGTCACTGTGCCCCTGCGCTCTGTCCTCGGCAGAAGAGGTCATGTCCTCGAGCTCCCGCCACATCTGCAGCACCGACGACGCGCGAGCAGCAACCGGCCGTTCCACCACAACCTGCGCGACCTTCCAATCGATTGAAGTTTTGATTATGATCTTCCTAATAACTAAGTCTCTACTAAACCGAGCTCTACCTTGACCATAAATATAGGTAACTTGACTATCAAATCTCACACAAGAGCTTCTCTTCCACAACTTAACTTCACCACCAAGATCATCTCCAATAAGGTCTTAAGCCCCTCGAATAGATAAAGCCCACAACTAGCTCTATGTGTCACCTTTCACTCCTTATGTAATTCGCTTTCTTCTAACTACCGACAATGTTGCATATCAATGCTCCTCTGTTTCAAATATTTCATTCCATCTTTTTCTAATCTCTAGCGAACTTCGATCCACAGAGTTGGCATGTCAAATCTCCATATGTATTTTGTCGAGTCCCTACATAACTTCATACACACATTTAATTATAACTTAAACCCTTTGCCCAAATGGTCAAGCTCAACCAAGGGCATGATTGCACTAAACACAAGTCTCTCTAAGAAATCTTTAGAATTAATCTCATATGGTATATATCAACCTCCTTTATCATAGCCACGATTTGTCTTTGAGCATGAAAGACTTAATGCGTGCATTTGTAATACTCAAGAGGTTAATAACATAAAGATTATTGTTCTTATGCCCTACTAGAATAGGAGCATACATGTCATAATGTTTTACCAAGCACTTGGTTAAGTGGAACTCAACCTTGGTATCACAAAGTTAACTTATACTAAATTTCATCCTCTCTACTAGTAAAACTTTATTAATAATGAATTTAGTGGATAGTTCAATGTTTCACAAGAATCATGTCAAGGTACTTAAATTCCAATGTGAACTTTTCTAGATATTTGTTTAACTCATCCACTTACAAGCTTGAAGAATCATTTTCTTCCTTAAGTTTTTCAACTTACAAAGAACCTTACTCTGTCTTTGTCCTTTCAAGTTGAAGTTGAATCTTGCAAGTTGAAGTTGAATCAGCTCTTCTCTTAACCTTAACCTCTTTTTGCAGAGATTTTGTCATGTCCTTGCCTTATATGAAGAATTAGTTAAGCATGCAATGGTGTCATTTAATTTTTTTCATTTAGAAGAATATTCCTCATTTTCATCAATTGCTCCTACAACCCTAGTCTTCATCACATAAGCTCTCATTATCCATGGCCACAACTTGTCTTATTTTGCACTTCATCTTCCGAGAAGATAGAAAAAGAGTCTCCATGTAGCCTTGAGTGATTTTTATTTCCTTTCTCTTCTTTCTTGTATAGCTCCAATACTCACTCTTTCTATTACATTCAACATTAGATTTACATTCAATTTTACCTTTTTGCTTTGAAGCTTTCTTTAGATCCTAAAACATCTTCACATCCTTATTATTGTCATCATTTTCACAAAATGCGTCATTTCGCTAGTGTCGTTTTCATCTTCACTATTAATTTCATGCTCTGACTTTAATGCACTCTCCTCTTTCTTTGTCATCTTCCCTACAACCAAAGCTATAGCTTTCTTTCTGAACTCTAGGTTAGCTTCTTCATACAATTCCATTTTACAAAATAATTCATCTAACTTAATATTTCAAAAAAATCCAAGACACTTTGTATTCATCCACTATGGATGTCCAAAGTGGTGTGCAAGGGAAAGTTTTTAGTGCTTTAATGCGTATATCATGAGATTCTAGTCCTCAACTTATTCTCCAATTACAGGCAAAAGTTGTTGAGGATCTCCTTCGACGTTTCATCCATTTGGCTCATAGTCTCCCCTCCTCTCATGGTGAAATTCTACACTTAGATTGGTTAGCAATTCTCACTTTGTAACTCATGCATACCTTCATGAGTTTCTATTGTTTTTTTGTTAGACTTTCTCACTCTTGAAGGGTTTGACCTTATTAAATTGCCTCGACAATAGTCCACATTACAGAGCTATTATAGCCTTAGCATTGGTTTTCATGTCTTCTTCAACTCATTGCTTCATTTGTTAAAATTGATTAGGATCTCCATGTTTGTTGGTAGGAATCTAGAAGCCTTTCTTCACCACCATCCAATTCTAAAAATCTATCATAAAAAAGTACTCTATTCTACTTTTTCAATAAGAAAATTTTACCCCATCAAAGAATAGTGGCTGGGTAGCATTGAAACCCTCTTGCATTGCCATTGATTGATTGAATGAACTCCTTTGGCGGTTAGTACTCTGAGAGTAGCCAAATTATGATACCACTAGTTGGATCGAACGTATAGAGGGTAAATAGTTGTTCGTAAAAATTGATTGCAAGTTTACAAACAAGATTAGTTATGCAGTGAAAAATAAAATAATAATAAGAAAAACTCAAGCAAAGCAAACACTTGATTTTACATGGCTCGAACCCTTCGATTCTTACTCCATAACATATGACTCGTTGATGAGTCACTCCCCGAATGTCATTATGTTTTCTCCTTCTCGAATTCTTCAAGAGACAAGGAAACCTCTTATCTTCTTCTTATGAGGATAAAAACGTTAAGCACAATGAAGAAAAAAAACTAGAATGCGTTAGGATCATAATGCGTCTTGAAGGGGATGAATAGGCACAACCTATAAATTTAAATTTTTTTTTTTTGCTCTTGCAAATGAAAAGAGTTAATCAATAAGTAGGAGCCACAAACCCTCACACTTATACAATTTGAGTAATAAAACTATAGAATTTGTTAATATGCAATAGAAATGAGGTAAACAAACAAAAATAGACCTCTTACATGATACAAGAAAAGTTAACAAAGGACCACAAAAAATTAGTTTTTCATTGTTCCAAAACCTTTAGTACTCCGGCTTTTACTCACCTCCATTCAACTGAAATCCTTTCAGTAAAATGAAATTCAAAATTCTACCCATTCAATAGTCATTAGTACTCAATTGACTCCATATTTATTTGGTCTACTCAAATCTCTTTTGGTTAATTCAACATAATTTAATCTACTCAAGTGGATAAAGATACACTCCAACAACGTTAACAATCAACCACCTAATCAACTCTACTACTCAAGTTAATTGAAAAAATCTTCAATTGGCTGAATCTACTCGAGATCAAGCTCACTAGTTAATTTCGACTCAAAATAAGCTTGTTCTTTAGTCGAACACATTTCTATGCTAGAAATCAAAAACTAAAGTCTCTTGTAATCTCTTGTAATCTATCATATCTCACATGTTAAGTGATGGTCTTCTTTCACATGTAGAAGGCATCACCTCTAGATCTCCTTTTGCTTGCTAAGAGACCTTGCCCCATCCCTACAAGTCTTCATTCACTTGCTAGGAGGCTCGCCTCCCCAAGTCTTCTTCCATTATCAAGCGACATCACCTCCCAATCTTGCGACTTTTGATCTTCATCTTCTAACACCTATTGTATTTCTCCACCAAACACATCTTAAACTTTTTCATATGCCAAACACCTTTTGGACTTTTTTTTGTCTCCAAACACCTCTTGGATTTTCTTTACTTATTCAACACCTACTGAGTTTTCAAATCTCTTGATCAACCTCTACCACTTGGATCATCCTTACATCAATAATCTTCTTCCTCCCAACACTTAATAAGTACATGCATTTGCATATTTGACAAACATAATCTAAGTTTAAAGAATTTGAACGAACTCAACCACTGAAAGTATGATTTTACCTATAATAATGCGAAGTGGAACCAACTAAAGGTAAGAACTTAGAACACCTTCCTTGCATTTTGAATCTCATTACTAATACAATTTGACAAGTATTTTTAGTTACAATTTCGGGACTATAACAAATATTATTTTATCACAAATACTTTGCATGATTCGCATACTTAGCATAGGGGGCCAATTGCCTAACTTCTAAAAATACCTTTTCAAAAGGTGACCTCAATTTTTATTTAAATAGAAATAGGGGTGTATATGAGCCAAACCAAGTTTAGTTGTGTTCAAGCTTATTTATTTACTTATTGAGATTGTTTGAGCTTATTTATTAAAAATCTTATCAAACTCAAGTTGTGCTCGAGCTACAACTCGAGCTTTTTATCAAGATATTAACAATATTATTGTCCTTATAAATTAGTAAAATGTTTATCTTATTCATGAAATTTATACTATTTTCTTATTTTCAACATATTATGAATAATTTTAGATTAACAAAATTTATAATTTTTATGTATTTGAAATAAAAGAATAGATCCATCAAACTATTGTCCCCTACCTAGTGGAATAAGGCTTGGTAGTTGTTGATGTATTTGAATAAAAAGAAATATATTTATAATTAAATTTTAGTTAAATTAATAAATAAGTTTGTTAATAAATTATTCATGAATGATACTGTTCAAGCTTGTTTATTTTATATGTTCTTTTACTATTGAGCAAATGTAAACGAGCTTTATCAAACCAAATACCAAAGCTTATTCACGTCTGATTCATTTACAGTCCTAGAAAGAAGATTACATACCTTTAATAGCTATGAAAAACATGCATCATAGAAAATATACTTTTCAAAATTATTACAGAATGTATCTAATAAACCTAGTTGTAATGGAATAATACCTTACTTTCCATCTATCCAGTGGCTGGACACCAGAGAACAGTTCAATAACAAAAGAGAAGCAGCCCCAAAACCTATATCAACTATACCCTATGACCATGAGCTTCAGATTGGTTGCACAAGAATAAGCAGCCACATCCGTAGTTATAAACATCTAATTAACATAGAAAATGACTGCAGCCTGTTTGACAGCTAGTAAAATGGATGTTATCCAGTACATCTGGTAGCAGGAAATTAAAATCTAATTCCATTTCAGTTCAAAGCAGCTGCAAGAAGAACCATGATCCAACAACAGTTTCTACAACAGAGGAACAATAAAAAGTTCCAAGTCAAACAATAGTGCTCTGATTTTTAACCTTCATTTAACGACACTACACTTTGTTGTCGTGTCAATTGTCATGTAATTCCTAAGCACAAAGGGCAGGGCATCTGAATTAGGTCTAAACTATTGGTCAATACCAGCCCATTTCCTAAATGCTTTAACATGTTGAAGCCTCCTACTCTGAGCATCTGTTCTGCAAGATGATTCTTTTAAACTTCGGTAAAGATTTTTGTGGTTATTCAGAAATTCCATTCTGTACTTCCATTTATCCACATAAACATTGTTCTTTAACATGTAATCAATAATTTCCATTGATCTTGCAAAATAACCCCCTTTTAGAAAATTCCAGAGCAAGCAGTCAAACAAGTCTCTGTTTGCAGACAAAGCACCACATTCCATCTGCCTCCTTATGTCTTCCCACAAGATTGTAATCTCACGATACATTTCTAAAGATGAATAACCATTGACAAGGTAATTGAAGGTAAGAACTGTTGGTTGGACATTTTTTTCTCTCATCCGTTTTAAAGTCTTTAGAGCATCTTCCATCATTTTAGCTTTGCAAAAGAATAAAATTGAACTATTAAACTCATAAATCAAATGACTTTCAAGGCTATATTTCTTGTTTTCTAGTTCAAGAAACTGGACCAGCTCTGATTTTTCCAATGAATTTGAGGCTTTTATATCTGAAATAGGGAAGGATGCATATCCCAAAGCACACTTGTATTCATCAGATATACTAACGACTAAACCCGATTTCTTCATTTGCTTTAATAGAATTTTCGATTCCTTGTACATATTTTTCTTAGAATATGCATTCAAAAGTGCTAAATAAGAACTGGCTTCAATGGACACTTTAGCTAATTCCAGATCATCCAAAATGTCATGGGCAGCATCCAACCAATCTAACATAATGCATGCATGCAAAACATCTGAACATAAATTAGCACCTCCTGGATCAATATCCTTATGCATGTTAATCAAGAAATTAGATAGTTTATCAACCATTCTTTCTTTCACGCAAACATTTGTAAGCTTTGCAAGAAATTTGTAGCTGGGCACAAGTTTACCATCCATAAAGTGAATAAATCCCAAGTGCCTTTGCGCAGCAACCAAAAAATCATTCTCCAAGTTCTTTGGAGCAACTGTAATTCTATTTCCCATCCCTAGATTGCTTGATCCAATATGAAAATAGCATTTTCTTTGTGATGCATTAGTCTCTGCAAGTGATCCCCTAGTAGACGAATGTTGAGATTTCCTTCTTTGGAAAAGATCTAACATAAGCTCCACAGCAGCATCCAAATCATTGTACATGAAATGCAAGCTCAAAAGACAGTCATAAAAATGACAATATTGATTATTCATTGATGCAGAAGTGATACGATCAATATGCACTTTCAGGTTTTGCAAATTAACACGCTCTCCCATCATCTCATGGATCTGTGAGATTATCAGAATGGAATTTGCATCAGCAATAGCTCCAACTCGTGCCATCATTTCTATTATTTGTCCTGCTTTAATCAAACAAGTAAACCTTACACATGAATTGAGAACTAGGTTGAAAATGAGAATAGAATGCTTGATTCGGTTGATCTTCACAGCATTCCTCGAGTATAAGCCACAATTCAAAAAATACTCGCAGATTTCAATTAAGAGATCCATTGCAAGATAGGACCCAATTTGAGACTTCACTAGGTGTAAGAAAAAGGTGGTTAATATATCTTTTGGAGCAAATTTGCCCCGTTCCAACATGATCCGGAGGACTGTGGAGGCAGGAATCGGCATCTGATGTCTTGCTAAAGAAAGAGACAGTGTGGAAAAGGATTCAGGGCGAACAAGATCAGGTCTTTCCTTCGATATCACCACTGCCAAATCATAAGCTTTCCGAATCCAATCAGAGTTCGTTGAATAAGAAAGAGATGCAATCAGTTTGCTCACCAGTTGATGTTCAGGGTATCCATGCAACCTTTTGAAATTGCTAAATGCTTCCCACGCTTCATCCAAGGAATCATCTTGCAGAGAAAACTCGAATTTCCTCAATAAAATTTCGTAAGAAGAGCCTTCCCACAGGTCACTCGGTTGAATTCTACTGGAAATAAGACGCTGGGGTGGAACGCCGCACTTCGCGCTGGCTACTGCACTGGTTAATCCAGTGCGATCGACCTGAACCCGAAAAGTGGAGGAACCATTCTTTGATTTCCTTTTCAAATAAATCCAGACAGTTCCGAAATAAGGTTCGATCGTACACTTACAACAAGCTTGGACGAGATGGTTAACAAAGAGAGCCTTCGGTGTAAATGAAAGAGCTGCACGAGAAAACGACTCATCTGCGTCGGTAGGGAAGGAGAGGAGAGGCACTAACGGCGTGCGTCGTAAACGACGGTGGCAATCGGCGGAGGTGCGGCGCCCTAAACCACGGCCCTATAACAGACGTCATCAGGGCAAGAGGTGAGATAATGAAATTATTAAATTCATAAAAATATAAATATATTATTTTATCTGTTTAAAAATTTAAAATAATTAATCTAACTACAATATAAAAACAAGCTCACCAAAGCTCAATAAGAATTTTAATAAAAACAAGCTCTATAAGAAAGCAAAGAAGCTTATAAGAAAACAATTGAGCTTGAATATAATTAAGTTTGGCTCGATTTTGTAGAAGGATCAAAATGACATCATTTAGATTTAAAATGAACTTCAATGACTTTCTAAAGTATACATATATTTAGATTTAAAATTTTTAAAAATGATGTATTTTTGAATCAAACTTTTAATTTGAATGGATAAATTATGAAAAGGATATAGAAGTGATCAAATATAATTAAGTTTGGCCCGTTTACGCACTAATAATTTTTGAGATATTTGATCACTTCTATATCCTTTTACAATATATTTATCCATTCAAATTAAAAGTTTGATTCAAAAATACATCATTTTTAAAAATTTTAAATCTAAATAGATAAATATACTTTAGAAAGTCATTGAAGTTCATTTTATGCTTTCAAGTCATTAAATAATTCAAAATTAATTTTTTAACAATTTTAATCAAAACTATTATATAATTATTTTCCTCTATACGTGCACTTTATAAGGTCATTAGAATTCATCCATACTTTCAAAATAATCAAACCATTTAAAATACTATTACTTAACAATTTTGATCTAACTATTACATAATTATTTTCTCCTTAAATTTTGACTATAGATACATTGATACACTCTACGCATTGAGTCAATGAATTATCTATAGTAGATCTTATACTAAAAAACATATTTTATTCAGAAGGTATATTTTATAAAATATCTTTTTAAATTCTTATTTTTTAAAAAATTTATTATCTTTTATTAAATAATATTTAAAATATTAAAAAATATTTTTAATATATTTATAATATAATTTTATATCACTTTGCTCTATATTCTTTTCAAAATATAATAATATTTTTAATCTGATTTTTTTATAATGATGAATTTTAATGAGTTTAAGGGCATTTATGATAGAATATGTTGGATGGGATGCCCTTTTTTATACCAGTAGGCATCTAGAAGAGTTTGAATAGACGATTCTTGTAAAATATTTTTTTTATTAAAAAAAATATTGTTCTTGCTAATGCAAGGCCTCAAATGATATTAGCAGAAATGCAAAGAACTATGCATTGAAAAAATAAAACAATGTTAACACAATAATTAACGTGGTTTACTAGCCACTAAGTTCCTACTTCATGAACTTCTAACTCATTAAGTTAATCACTTTTCAAAATCATTATATTGAAAAGTTTTGGATAAAAATCAAAATGACACCCCAAATTATGTAAATCATCAAAAGATCATCCTTTTTGAAATACCTCTTATTTCAATATTATTATATTAATTACGAGGTAGCTATTATAATATAAAAAAATTAATTATTTTATTTTAATCAAAATTATTATACATATAGCACTATTATAATAAAATATTTTTTACTAATTTAATTAAAATTATTTAAAAGTCATCAAAATCATTTTAAAATAGTTGTTGTAGCTACTTATGTAACTTCTACAATGATGTATTAGCTATTACACTGCTATAATAATATTGTATTAGTTGTTATAGTATTGTAGGTGTAGGGATCTTATGTGAAAAATCAAAAATAAACACAGCGTAAAAATCAATCCCTCCAAAGATCCATGCGAATACAATATACATGTTTGTTACCTAGTTGTCACCTTTGTTGTGTGAATGTAACAATCCCGACAGCAACTTTGATTCTGCAGGTCTCAGCGCAATCAAAATGGTCATGCCTTTTCGATATCCACATGAACACGTCCTTTGTTCATTGCACGAACTCAGCCTTCAGAGAAGAACCACCTTCGTTGTGCTAGTAACTTGGATAGTTCGGCCAAAAGGAGAAGAAGAGGAGACTAGAAAAAAAATAATCATCTACGAAAATGCATCAAAGATGGCTTTTACACTCATCCAATGAATACGAAAAAGTTTTTGTCTTTTGCTCTCCTTTTCATCAATGCTCCATTAATCTCTATTTATGAACATTAATCTCTATTAATGAATATTAATCTTTTTTAGTGATTGAGTCTAATCTAATGAATTTAATTCGGATTAGATTCAATCCAATAGTTAGATTCATTTGAGTCTAATTCAATGAGTCTAATTCGGATTAGACTTAACCTTATAATCTTAGGGTTCATCATATTTTAGTCAAACTAAAATAAATTCATCTCCAAATTAATATGTTCTTTGTGTGTGACTTAATAGGTTCTAATAACGTTGGCAAGGTATCTAAAATAACATTTTAGATATATAAGCAATAAGTGACATATAGCAATACATCATTGTTATCCAAATGATATGAGAATATTGAGATTCGACCTAATCTTTCTGTCTATTATCTTGTATAACTTGGTCCTTCCATCCTTTAGATTGATCATCAATCTTTGTATTTCTTAATTTCCAAATAGACTCACTTAACCAAATAAGCTAAATATCTTATATTGACTTATTTGAGCATGGACATGCATCTTAGTAGTTCTACTTAATCAAGGGGCCCATAAATATCACTTTCATCATATGGAAAGGATAGATCTCATCTACATCACTTAATTCCTCTGTATAACTTATTGCATATCCAGTAACCGATTTTATAGTCCGACCTTGTTACAAGTAATGTTTGTCGATACTAAAGTACACAACTCCTTATGTAGGAAACCGTAGTGACTTCAGGTCTAAGGACTATTTATAATAATAGTTACTATAAGAATGCTTATGACACTCATATAACGATTCATAAAATATTCTCATAGTGAGTCAATTCAGTACGTATTCTCTAATATATATCAATGTGTCAACTTGATATCTTATATTCATGACTTGTAAGATTAAGTCATCAGTTGACCTATATGCTAGTCTCAACACATTAATATTGCCCTTATATATTAAAGTTTAACTAAAAATAGTTAAGAGTAGTGTTCTATATATATTTATAGCCTCCCACTATCAATTCAACCAATTGATATATTTTAGACTAGAACCTACTATCTTAGGACATTGTTATATTTATTCATCTGGTATAGATCTGAAGTAAATATAATAATTATAAACTTTTCTTTTTATTAATGAAATATAATACAAAAAAAAATTTGTCAATCATCTCATAATTGACTTTAAGGGCTAACACTAATAATAAGAACTAGATATTATACGTTATAACAGTTATTCGTAGCTACTATAATAGCACTTCAAGTAAGAGTATTTTCAGGATAAATAATATAATGGAGGGCCCTTTTGATTATTATTATTTTTAAATGCCTTTTTGACATTTTGCATAATTTGGTGCCCTTTTGAGTTTACCCAAAAGTTTTCTCTCTTCTACAGATGAAGAAATCTTGTGTTGATGCAAGGAGCACCAGTCTGCGTTTAGAATTTCGATGTTTAACAATATACCTAGGTCTAGTCAGTTTGATCAAGAGTTAATCCAAATAGGGCCTAATGTTTAGATGTGAGTGAAGTCTAATCAGATCAAAGTTGACTAGAAGACTAGCAAAAAGTCCTAATCAGTTGGACTTGTTGGGATGTATACTGTAAACCTAGCTTTTGTATGAACATCTATTATGAAATGAGAATCACATTGGTCAAATGTTTGCATTTCTTATGTAATGCAGTTGTCCACTTAATTTATATTGTAGATAACATGGTGTATGGTATCATACACAGAAGATCATGTTATCAGTTTTTTATAAATTATAAATAGTAGCTCACAACCAAGATGGATAGGGACAAACCATTAGATTGGTTGTAGTGTAATTTATATTAGCTTATCTTGACTATTAAATTACACTAGTACACTTTGTGTGTATTGAGTAGGACCGTTTGAGGTCGTTCGATTTATACTGACTATATAATCGAACTAGACCTCAGTTATTATGGATGTGCATGCTCTTAATCCCTATATAATAACAATCACATATACTTAGTATGTATTTCTTTAATTCATCAAAGGGTAAGATTTATTCGTTAAATTAAAAGACCCAATGAGTTGAGAGATAATGTTATGTATATGGTGTGTTGTTGATTATAGAAGAAAACTGTGTCTTAATAATTAGGCTGATGATGTCCCCTTGAGGAGCTCATAAAGGTTATCATGTAAATCTTGCAAGTGGACTTAGTTCGGCATGATAATAAAGTTGAGTGGTACTACTCTCGAAATAAGAAGTTAATTAATTAAGTTATTAGTAATTCAATTAATTGATGGACATACGATATTTTAAACATAGGAAGATTAATACACTCATGATAAGAAGGAGCCCATATTATAATATGGGATTGGTGAGGTAATTCAATAATAACCCTTTAGTGGTATGAGTTATTATTGATGGACTTGAGTTGGGTGTTCAGGGAGAACACAGGAAGCCCAAGCCCATCAAGAGGCTAAAAATCAATTTCTCCTCTAGGTCCCTGCTGTAGCCTCTGGATAAAGCCTCGTATCCACCTGAGAGAATTCCGTAAGAACTTCAGTTAGGAAATTCTATTAAAAATTTTTCCTATGAAAAATTCCATTAAAAATTTTTCCTATGCAAAATTCTATTAAGAATTTCTGTTAAGAATTTCCGTTATGAAATTCTGTTAAGAATTCTATTTTTCTAAATCCTAAACAAAATTTTGTTATGCTTTTTTCATAGAAATTTTATTAAGAAAATAATAAAACTCAATAAAGAAATTTTGTTAAGAAATAAACGAAATTTTATTAAGAGATTTTGTTAAGAAAATAATAAAATTTAGTTAAGAAAATTTATTAAGAAACTAACAAAATCTTATCAAGAGATTTTATTAGATTTTTTCTAACTAAATCTGAATAAGAAAAGTTTGTTAGATTCTTTCTAAATTTTCTAAGATGACATAGCTATAAAAAAGGAAGGATTAGGAGAGGGAAAAAAAGACACAACCTAATCTAATGATGTGTGGCCGCCCACCTTCAATCCAAGATCTTCTCAAACCACCCTTCGTTCCTCTAGGATAACCTACAAACAAGCGAACTTCTGTACGAGTTTCCAACTTATCAGCGTCTTCCTTCAACATATGTGCTGGACTACCCCAAATCTGAATGTGTTTTAAACTATGCTTACGCCCAGTCCACAATTCGGTGGAAGTAGAAGGTACTGATTTAGAAGGTACCAAGTTCAGAATGTACGCTGCTGTTTCCAGAGTATATCCCCTAAATAAAGTTAGTAATTCTGAATAACTTATTGTTCCGGGAATAACCCATGGGGGCCCTTGGTTTGACTCGAGTCCGATCCTGGTCCCTCCCGCAAGTCCGGTCAGCCACAACCACAATCTCGATTGACCCGGTTCCATTCGGCCACTCGGCCAACACAGCAGCTCAGCTCTACTCACTCGGCCACTGCAACTCAGCACTGTCATTCGGCCCCCATTCGGCCGCAGCCCGTAGCCGAATCCTCACTCGGCCCTATCCGAAGCCGAATCCTCACTCGGCCCTATCCGAAGCCGAATCCTCACTCGGCCCTATCCGAAGCCGAATCCCCACTCGGCCAGGTCATCGTCGGATCCTCCATCCGGCAGCAGGCTGTCGAATCCTCCATCCGGCAGAAGCCTGCCGAATCCTCCATCCGGCAGCAGCAGCCGAGTCCTCCATCCGGCAGCAGGCTGCCGAATCCTCCATCCAGCAGAAGCCTGCCGAATCCTCCATCCGGCAGCAGCCGAGTCCTCCATCCGGCAGAAGTCTGCCGAGTCCTCCATCCGGCAGAAGCCTGCCGAATCCTCCATCCGGCAGCAGCCGAATCCTCCATCCGGCGGCAGCCGAGTCCTCCATCCGGCGGCAGCCGAATCCTCCATCCGGCAGAAGCCTGTCGAATCCTCCATCCGGCAGCAGCCGAATCCTCCATCCGGCGACAGCCGAATCCTCCATCCGGAAGCCTGCCGAATACTCCTCCTCAGGCCGAATCCGAGTCCTCAGCAGACTCCTCACCAGGCCGAATCCGAGTCCTCAGCAGACTCGCCTTACAGTGCCCTGGCATGTCCCATCATGACTTCTAATAAGCCCACGCCCCCATATTTAATGCTATATCTCTGCGGCATGCACCGCTGCATTTTCAGATGGTGACAACACAATATTTTACCGGCGATGGGACAACGGACTCGATTATTCCTGCCACTTCATTAATCATGAAGGGACATTCCTTAAATGATGACGTGATAGGTATGCACGCTCATCTCCCTTTACAAAGACCACTCCGCTCCACAGGTATCTCTCGCCGGAACTCTCTCAACTTTTACACGCTCAAGTGCATTACTGTTCATCTCCTTCCTCCGTCCCTGACTTGAGCGTCAGAGTGGTTGCGCCGGGGCACCTCCTGGCCGTCCTACTGACGTTCCCTGTGATCGCAGGCCATCTCTGAAGCTGCTGCGGGTCTTCATCGGCTCCGGCGGAGTCTCAGGCTACTTTGAAGCGGCTATCGCCCCCAGCGCTATCTACTGTTCAAGGCCAGCAGTCCTGCTGCGATCCAGCTTCAAGGGAGGTCCTGAAGCCCCTGAAGCTCGCACTCTTCTCCTCCCCTCCTCCTACTGTTCAACTCCTACGGCGAGGAAGGTCCAGGTCCAGACGCACTTCTCAACCGGAACATAATTTGGCGCCGTCTGTGGGAACACATCTCTGCCCGGATTTGAGATGCCGACGGACGAACCTCCTCAGCCCTATTTCGTCGCCATGACGCAAGAGGACTTCAACAAGGCGGTGGCCGCCGCCGTCCTGGCAATCTCTCAGCAGCAACAACAACACCAGGTACCCGCTGGCCCTTCCAGGCCCCCTTCTTTCTCCACTGAAGCACCATCGGCGCCAGTCCCGCTCCCAGCTCGCCGGTTATTTGAGCCCACCGAGGCCCACCAAGCTCCAGCCCATTTTGCTCAGACCCATCAGGCCCACCAGGCCCTGGCCCACCGAGATCCGGTTCTTCAAGCTCCAAGTTATCGAGTTCCAGCCCCTCAGGCCCATCAAGCCCATTAGGCCTACCAGGCCCCGACCCAACATCTCCATCACAGACCCACGCTCACCTCCGCCGAGGCGCCTCCCGCGTCCATGCCGTCACCGCCCGCGGCACAGGCAACGCTCATAGAGGAGCAGCGCACAAGCCGGCACGTGCCCCCTCCGTCGCCGGATCCCCATTCGGCTCACACAACTCGATGACCTTCGCCTGCCCAAAGTCATCTCCTGCGATCTCTCTCGGCCTTCGCTGTGGCTCGGGCGCTTCGTCGTGAACCGGAAACGCCCGCGACAGCAAGTCTTCTTTTCGCTGTTTGCCCAAGCCGAATCACTGCAACAAGCCGCCGCTGCCTACGCGGGACGGAACCCGCAACCTCGCCGTCTCCCGAGCCGAATCGCGGCATCTTCCGACTTGGCCTTCACCGCTGCCTACGAGGGCCGACAGAGCCTTCTTTTCACCGCCTGCACGAGCCGAATCGCCGACTCATCACCGCCTGCACGAGCCGAATCGCCGACTCGTCACTGCCTGCGCGAGCCAAATCGCCGACTGCCTGTGCAAGTCGAATCACTAAGTACCATGGTACGTACTTTACTTCCCTACACTTGAATAACGGGGATACTTCCGCAGGTCCTCTCCGCGCTAAGGCTTTTCAGCCATTCGACATCACTCTCTCGACTCGGACATAGTCGGGATCGAGCTGTCTCCACCGACATAATTAGGTCTCGGACCTACTCCATCAACAATTACCCTTTTCAGGGTTCAACCTCCCTTCGGCTCGGACATAGCCAAGGTCGAGCTCAAATTAGGTCTCGGACCTACTCCATCAGCAATTGCCCTTTTCAGGGTTCAACCTCCCTTCGGCTCGGACATAGCCAAGGTCGAGCTCAAATTAGGTCTCGGACCTACTCCATCAGCAATTGCCCTTTTCAGGGTTCAACCTCCCTTCGGCTCGGACATAGCCAAGGTCGAGCTCAATTCTGGTGGTCTCGGACCACTAGCTCCATCAGCAAATGTCCTTGTCAGGGCTCAACCTCCCCTCATAGTCAGGGTCGAGCTTACTTCCGGCGGTCACGGACCACTAGCGCCCGACACATCAAAGTCTGGTAAATTTCATAACACTTGCTATCTTTTCATGCTTAACTCCCCCGCGCTTCGCAGCCGGGGTCGAGCCGAATCGCGGAATCGGACCCGCTACAGCGTCTGTCACCGCCATCTACTACAATTCTCAAACTCCCCCGCGCTCCTGCAGCCGGGGTCGAGCTCGCCTTGGCAACCGAGTCGTGCTACCGGCGTGGGGTCAACTCACGCGGTTCTCCGGTTTTCATCTAGGCTTTCAGCCATTCATCCCAGGCTTCTCAGCCCTTCATCTAGGCTTTCAGCCATTCGTCCGGGCTTCTCAGCCATCCAATCGGACTTCAGCTCTGCTCATTCGGCCACAGCAGCTCAGCTCTGCCCATTCGGCCATCCGGCAACTCAGCTCAGCTCATTCGTCCGCACGCATCGTCCGCAAGCACGGACACGCTCTATGTATCATCCGTAAGCACGGACACACTCTACGTATCGTCCGCAAGCACGGACACCCGTCGTATTGTCCGCAAGCACGGACACCCGACGTATCGTCCGCAAGCACGGACACTCTACGTATCGTCCGCAAGCACGGACACCCGACGTATCGTCCGCAAGCACGGACACTCTACGTATCGTCCGCAAGCACGGACACCCACCGTATCGTCCGCACGGACACTCTACACTTCCAAATCGTCCGCAAGCTCGGACCGCCCATGCCCGTCCGCCCATCGACTTGTCCAAACGCCGACGCGTCATTCGGCCACAACAGCTCAGCTCTGCCCATTCGGCCATCCGGCAGCTCAGCCCTGTCACCCGGCAGCGTGGCCCTGCCACACAGCAGCTCAGCTCCGCTCATTCGGCCACAGCAGCTCAGCTCTGCCCATTCGGCCATCCGGCAGCTCAGCCCTGTCACCCGGCAGCTCGGCCCTGCCACACAGCAGCTCAGCTCTGCTCATTCAGCCACAGCAGCTCAGCTTTGCCCATTCGGCCATTCGGCCATGTCCATCCGGCCATTCGGCCATATCCCATTCGGCCCCATCCTTCCCAGGCTTCTCAGCCATTCGGCCCCATCCTTCCACAACCCTGGCTTCTTCAGCCATCGGCCACTTCGGCCAAGGCTTCTCGGCCACTCGGCCAAGGCTTTACAACCGCTCATCCCAGGCGTCTCTTTACAGCCGCTCATCCCAGGCTTCAGCCCTTCATGGCTTCACAGCCACTCATCCAAGGCTTTACAGCCACTCACCGAGGCTTAGCCCACGTGTCTACTGAGAGACCGCTTCGGTTACTAATTGCGACCGTACAGTTGGCGGGGCCCTCATACCAGGTTCTGATTCGGACCTGGACTTGAACGATCATGGAGAAATACTCGCCTCCCTCCTCGCCTGCTCATCGCCCTACCGCGCAACTGACGTGAAGAAAGATCGGACTCGAGCAATGACTCGTCTAGTCAGTCCGACTTACGCTCCCTTCGACTAGACTAGCGGGGAGGCTTATGTTCCGAGAATAACCCATGGGGGCCTCTGGTTTGACTCGAGTCCGATCCTGGTCCCTCCCGCAAGTCCGGTCAGCCACAACCACAATCTCGATTGATCCGGTTCCATTTGGCCACTCGGCCAACACAGCAGCTCAGCTCTGCTCACTCGGCCACTGCAGCTCAGCACTGCCATTCGGCCCCCATTCGGCCGCAGCCCGTAGCCAAATCCTCACTCGGCCCTATCCGAAGCCGAATCCTCACTCGGCCCTATCCGAAGTCGAATCCTCACTCGGCCCTATCCGAAGCCGAATCCCCACTCGGCCAGGTCATCGTCGGATCCTCCATCCGGCAGCAGGCTGTCGAATCCTCCATCCGGCAGAAGCCTGCCGAATCCTCCATCCGGCAGCAGCAGCCGAGTCCTCCATCCGGCAGCAGGCTGCCGAATCCTCCATCCGGCAGAAGCCTGCCGAATCCTCCATCCGGCAGCAGCCGAGTCCTCCATCCGGCAGAAGCCTGTCGAGTCCTCCATCCGGCAGAAGCCTGCCGAATCCTCCATCCGGCAGCAGCCGAATCCTCCATCCGGCGGCAGAAGCCTCCATCCGGCGGCAGCCGAATCCTCCATCCGGCAGAAGCCTGTCGAATCCTCCATCCGGCAGCAGCCGAATCCTCCATCCGGCGACAGCCGAATCCTCCATCCGGAAGCCTGCCGAATACTCCTCCTCAGGCCGAATCCGAGTCCTCAGCAGACTCCTCACCAGGCCGAATCCGAGTCCTCAGCAGACTCGCCTTACAGTGCCCTGGCATGTCCCATCATGACTTCTGATAAGCCCACGCCCCCATATTTAATGCTATATCTCTGCGGCATGCACCGCTGCATTTTCAGATGGTGACAACACAATATTTTACCGGCGATGGGACAACGGACTCGATTATTCCTGCCACTTCATTAATCATGAAGGGACATTCCTTAAATGATGACGTGACAGGTATGCACGCTCATCTCCCTTTACAAAGACCACTCCGCTCCACAGGTATCTCTCGCCCGAACTCTCTCAACTTTTACACGCTCAAGTGCATTACTGTTCATCTCCTTCCTCCGTCCCTGACTTGAGCGTCGGAGTGGTCGCGCCGAGGCTCCCCCTAGCCGTCCTACTGACGTTCCCTGTGATCGCAGGCCATCTCTGAAGCTGCTGCGGGTCTTCATCGGCTCCGGCGGAGTCTCAGGCTACTTTAAAGCGGCTATCGCCCCCAGCGCTATCTACTGTTCAAGGCCAGCAGTCCTGCTGTGATCCAGCTTCAAGGGAGGTCCTGAAGCCCCTGAAGCTCGCACTCTTCTCCTCCCCTCCTCCTACTGTTCAACTCCTACGGCGAGGAAGGTCCAGGTCCAGACGCACTTCTCAACCGGAACACTTATCATCGATCTAACCATTTCCATAAGAGTCCTATTCCTTCGCTCCGCCACACCGTTCTGTTGGGGTGTACTAGGTACAGACAATTGGGATTGAATTTCAGCCTCTAATAAGTGACTCCTAAACTTTCCTAAGAGGTACTCTCCACCACGATCAGACCATAGTGTCTTGATACTTTTACCATGATATTTCTCCACATCAGTCTTGTATTCTTTGAACTTATCAAAGCACTCAGACTTGTGGCACATCAAGTAAATGTATCCATATCTCGAATAGTCGTCTATATGAGAGACAAAATATTCGAAACTACCTCTTTGCCTGGATAGTCATAGGTCCGCACAAATCATAATGAACACATTCCAACACTTCTTTGGCTCTATACCTCTCTGTCTTAAAAGGCCACTTGGTCATTTTTCCTTTCAAGCATGACTCGCAGGTTGAAAAATTTTCCACCACCAGTGAATCTAAAGGTCTATCGGTTATTAACCTTTGAATTCTACTCAAGTTAATATGACCTAACCTTAGATGCCAAAGATATGTTTGGTTCATTTACGAAGGTTCTTTTCTCTTATTAGAATTAGAAGATGTGTTATTAATTTCCATTTGTTGCATCATGGGAGTTATTTGATTAAGAGTATATAAATTGTCAACCAACGTACTAGAACAGATATTAATCCTATTTTTCTTGATAACAATTTTGTTATAAAAAAATAGAATATAGAGTCATGTGGGTGACACTACAAAAAAATAGCTATTTTGCAACTAAATTTTGGGAT
>NC_133875.1:11190484-11289052 GCF_044706935.1 Curcuma longa | reverse complement strand
ATCACTAAGCTCAGCTCAGAAACCCTTGAATCGAATTAAATCTGATACACCTCCTGAACCCTCAACAGATACACAGAACAGAGCCGATCCCTCTTTGAATTTGATCTGATGCTAATCCTTGAAATCGAACTGGATTGTTTGTGATTTTATCTCAAAAATAACCTAGATAACTCAAAGAACCCCTTTAATTTCTCCAGATTTCTCCGATTCTCTTGAATTCCAGATCCGGATCAAAAGTCACGACGGAGGCAAATCAACTGAAGAAACCCTCATCCAATAGATCTTCCTTCGAAATGATAGTTGAACAGCACTCGTGATTTTCCTTAGAGATTCGGAAATCAAATTTGAAAGGAAATGAACTAAGGATCGCTACGCGAGATTGAAAACAAGGGAAGAAATGGCGAGAACGAAACTATCTACAATGTCCGTGATTCTGGTTACTGTTCATTCCTCGTTAAAATGAGGATTTGAATTTCGGTCGATTTGAACCCGATTCAGATTCGATTCCATTTGATTCAGCTCCAATTAAGCCTGGTTCAGCTCAAATCAAGCCAATTCAGCTCCAATTTGACTCCGATTTGACCCATTCAACTGAAATCTTGATCATAAAGTTTATCAATCTTGGCTTGATTTGATCTCGATCGAACTCGATCATGCTTCAATTTGGACCCTACAAAGATTAAAATTAATTAATATAAAATTTACCATAAAATCACAGAAATTAGAATTAATCATCCAAATATTCAACAAATCACAATTGCAATCAATTCATGTCATTTAGCATTTTATTTTCATGTAGAGATCCAAATTTAATCCATAAAATGCAGTAAAATCCTAACCCATCAGTGGGGGCCCTCAGGAAAAATGAAGGAGGTAGGGAGGCCGGCCCGGACCATTGGGATAATGGTAGGGGGCTCCCAGTGGTCCTTTGTTTGAGGGGAGGATTGTTGGGATACAATCAAAGTCCCACATTGGAAATACATGGAAAAGATCATGGGTTTATAAGATGGAAAGATATCTCAATTGGTATGAGGCCTTTTGGGTAGAGCCAAAGAACAAAACCATGAGGGTGTGGTCCCAAAATGGACAATATCATACCATTGTGGAGATATATGGATTCCATTTGTACTAACAATGGTATCAGAGCATTAGTTATGGCTCTGTGTGTTTGGTTTCAATTAATTTATGCACTTTTCATACATAAATTTAGGCAGGATAATAGTAGGATATGCAAATAGATTAACTCTATGGTTGCAGGATTTCTAAGTTCAACTATTATGGCCTAATATGTGTTATGTATGATTGTGATGTGCATGAATGTGTTGTATGATTGGATTTCTCCAGCATGTCAAGTAATAATTTTAATTTACTATTCAATCTAGATTATATGTAAACTCCTTCGTGAAGTATAGGATCGATAGATGTAAATTATTTTATTTACTGTTCGATCTAGATTACATGTAAACTCCTTCGTGGAGTGTATGATCGATGGATGTAAATTAATTTTATTGTTGTTGCGACTTGTATCCTTGCTACGCATGGTGTTTTGATGACCAGAGGCGCAGCAGAGAAGGAAGCGTGATTAACGCAACTATATCATCATTGGATGGCATATTCAAGGACGGCGGATAATTGAAGAGGTCATAATAGTTGAAAATTTAGTTTTCATATTTATTGCCTATTTCTTTTATGTTATTTGATATGCCATGCTACTTAATATGTTATTATGATAATTGCATAGGTTAAAATTCCTCAATCTAAATAACTAAGTGGAAGAGGGATTATTTAAATAAGTCCCGTGGTCTCCATTACTGGTTTGTAAGTGATGCATTCAAACTTGCGTGTTGGCTCTGAGTGCCTTCCTCCATATCGGATGAGTTTATTTTGCGGATCACTAGATCAAACTTCCTTTATAGATGATTATAGAAAATTATTTAGGAGCGTGTGATCTTCTCCATCTGACGGGTACAATCCTAAATACTGGACTTAGTATCAAGTAATGGTATACACTTAGAACACATATAATAGTATCCTCCCCATCAGAGTCACTGCTATTATTTGTGTGGCCAAAGATAAACCAACTATTAATTTTATTATCTTTGTAACAAATAAAATTAATGGGTAAAACATCCTCTTACAAATGCTTGAATTCGTATATGCCCACACGATAGTGGCATACGAAATTTTCAGTGTTTGAGGTGTTAGTGAATTTAAATAATATTATTTGAGGAATCAATATTATTTTAAATTCTAAAGTTTTTGACCAAATATGTGATTCTTAGGATTTCATTATGGCTTTCTGTAACATCCCCCCTTCCTACATATAGGGGATGCTACTTACTTTAGCATTATTAAATCCTAAATATAAATTTCCATAGATAAATTTTAAAAAGAAATATTCTTAAAATAACGGAAAGTTATTATTCTTAATGAAATAAAACAACTGTTCAACTCTTATGATGCGGAAGCGATTACTATAAAAGACATAATCAATACTAAGCATGACTATTTATTTATTTAATCTAATCCGCGGTTCCGCCGCCACACACATCGAACACTGCTCCTGCTGCCTCCCGTCGCTTAACGCTTTTCTTTACCTCTATCTGCAGTATAAGGAATGCAACTATAAGCAAAGCTTAGTAAGTACACACCTAATCTCACAAAACAACGAAAATCATTGCATGCATTCTTTTGGAATTGAACAGGAAAGGACTTGTAATTATAAAGACATGTACTTAAGCAGAAACTACCTGAACATGGAAATACTTGTATTGCATAGAAAATTTCTAAACTTCTTTATATTTGAAAATTCATACATTTGAAAATAAGTAAACATACTTAACATACTTATGGGCCCTGGCGGAGTATCAATGCGCACATTTCTGATAGGACTCGGGGTAGCTAGCCACCGAATGCTACCAGAGGACTTATCTTATCAGGCGACCTTTGGCCTGGAATTTCTTTCCTTATGGGCGAACCTTTGGCCCGGAATTCATTGTGGGCGAACCTTTGGCCCGATACCCGCCTCTTAAAAGTAAAATACATTTCTTCATATATCATAAAGTTCTTATACTTTCACTTATTACATCCTTGTCCTTTCATCATTCATTCATCATGCTTTACTTCCATCCTAAGTAGGAAGAATAATTTACCTATTCATGATTAAATCCTAAATCATACTATGGAAAGAACGTATATATATTCCTATTTAACATGAATTATACTAGGGGAAGAACACATAAAAATCATGTCATGGAAAGACCATACTTATAAATACCTTCATGTTTAACAGAAATCATGTCATGGAAAGCTTAACATAACCATGCGAAAGAACAATACGAAAACAACTTATACTGCAGGTGTTTAACAGAAATCATGCAATTTGGAAAGAAACAATTTACACATGCTTTAACATAAAATGATACCATGGAAATAATACTTTATGAACATATACACAATAAAGAAAACAACGGAGCAACTATACTGCAGGTGAGAGATGTACTTACCTTTTGCGCTAATTTCCTTATAATTCTTCCGTTAGAGAAGAAGATCTTCTCGGTGATCTTCCTATATCTACGCGTTCTTATCGCGGAGAGGAGCGTCCTTGTAGAAGAAGTTCTCAGGAAACTTTCCTTGTGATCCTGGGGGACGGACTCCTCGTTCTTCGAGTTTGGGGCGCCGAGAGAGAGGAGAAAAGAGGGCGACGGCGTTCTGGGCGAGAGGGGAGGGAAGGGTTTTCGAAGAAAATAAAAACTCTCTCTTAAGCCTCCTATTTATATTAAGTGATTCCTAGACCTAACTGGCCTATAATTAAATTTCGGTTCCTTATTTTTTGGAACAGACTTGCTGGGTCTCTTGGTCATTGGAAATATTTTAAGAGTTGCAAATTCTTAAAGGTTGCGGGTTCAAATCCTGCCTCGGACATTTTCCTTCCTATTTATTTTAAACTAACTCGCCTATAATTAAATTTTGGTTCCTTCTTTTTTGGAACGGATCTGTTGGGTTTTTGGTTATTAGAAATATCTAAAGAATTGCAGATTCCTATAGGTTGTGGGTTCGAATCTTGCCTTGAATATTTTTTTCTTCCTATTTAATTTTGCTACTTCCGCTAATCTAAAATTTCTAGAAAAATATTCTAAAATTCTAGAAAAATCATAGAATATTTCTAAAACTATTTTTGAGATTTTTCGGGCGTTACACTTTCAAACCCACATACTGTTATTCTAAAAGAAAAATAAAATTACTGGTCCTAATTATATTGATTGAAAATGGAACTTGGGTATTATCTTAACAGCTGAGGAGTATAAATTTATATTTTCAAGGTCTATCCTAGTGTGCCTAATTCTAATGAAGAGGAGATAGAGAGATATATGAAATAGATTAAGGCAGATGAGATGGCGCGATGTTACATTTTGGCTTTTATGTCAAATGTACTACGACATCAGCATTAGGTCATACCTACTCCTTATGACATAATACTCAATCTCAAAGAACTCTTTGGATACCAGAATTAGGCTACCAAGCAGGAAGCCAAGCAGTTTGGACATTGCAAGATGGACTATTCTCTTAGAAAAAGAGAACAATAGAGGTGTATCTCATTCATTAGTAGTTGAAACATGTTTAGTGGTGTTATCTACCACTACTTAGTGTGTAGATACGAAAGTCACTGATCATGCCTGTAATTCTTTGCAGGGGTTCCAAGAAACCCGACGACTATGAGAAGGGGAGATTACCATCTATATGGGCAATGCTACGAAAGTAGCGGCTGTTGCAGTGGGAGATGTTTATTTATCTTTTGAGATAAATAAAACTTTGATTTTGAGAAATTATCTTTACGTACCTGACAACCCTAGATTTGCAATGTGTCACGAGGTAGGGTTGCAAATAAGAATTTATAAATTTATTGAAAACCCACAATTAATTCAAATAAATGACGTATAGGGGCCTCGAGTCGTGTTTTTCCAAGGTTAGTAGAAAATCGCCTAATTTGAGCTTGGGTGTCGTATTTTTGGGTTTTCTATAAAAATGGGGGGTTTTGGTATTTTTCAAATCAAAATATAAATTAAAATCAGGGAAATGAGTTAATGAAAACCAAATGCAATTGAAATCAATTTATCTCCTAACCCAAAAATGCAATGCAAGAACTTAGGGAATTTAAAAGCTAGACTAAGATAAGTAATTGAGTTTGAAGAAACTAACCGAGCATTGCAAAGAGAAAAGCAAAGATGCAATCTAACTAATCACTACAATTTCCTATCATAAACAACAAAGCTTAACTAACAAACCTAAACCCTAATAGTGATTTTTTTTTGCACGGAACAGTGAGTTTTGGCATGAAACAGTAATGAGAAATCAGACAATACAATGAAATCAAAGCTAACAGCATGAGATTAAATCCAAAAACAACCAACCTAGCATTAGGAATTAACCTACGAAATCAATTCAGTAATCCTAGAACTGAGTAACAAAACTGAAAACACAATTCAGAAACAGCAGAATTTCAGAACGAAGAACAGTAACATCCAATCCTCCTAATCTCCTTCAAATCCCCTTCAGCTGGTTGTCAATCAGCTTTTGAATCCAATTGAAGCTTTAACTCAGTCGTTTTTGTGGATTTCTCCCTGCCCGAACCCAGAAAAGCCGAAGAAACCCTCTTCTAGCGCAGACAAGGCTCGGTACAGTGCTGTTTGATCAGCAAAAACCGGAATCCTCTGCTTCTCCTTGCTCCGATGGTGCTTCTGTTGATGCAGGACTGCTCCGCGATCCTAGGAGAACCCCTCCACGAACCGCGGCGTTGGATGGTGCTGTGGCACGCCGGAAACAAGCAAAAATAGAGCGTTGCGGCGCCGGAGAAACCCTCTCCGCCACGCGCCTTCTAGCCGTCGGAAAACACCCAATCGACCGGCTTCTGATTTCTTGTGGATCAAGGGTTGCAATGGAAGAGATTTGGGAAGAAGGGGGGCCGCCGTTTGCTACGTCGTTCAACAGAGGATTTCCGCGTCGGGAAGGCGATGAACAGTGCGCAGCCAGCCACTATTCATCGCCTATAGTTTGGGCTTTTATACATTTGATTAATCGTTGAATCTGAGCCCTTGATTTTGAATCTAGCGGTGTAGACTTGATCTGAGCTTTAGGGCAGCTTAGGGCTTCCAAAAATTTGAGGGATCTTGATCGGGCTTGATCTAGGTCATGTCCTCCATGTGGGCTTGATCAATTTGGGCAAATTGACTCGATTTGGCTTGATTTGATCGCGATTGAGCTCGAGTTTGATCCGATTTGAGCCCTAAAATCAATTAAAACCCAATTAATGCAAAAATTGCCATTAAATCATGAAAATTAAAATCAAGCTTCAGATTATGCAATATAGGACAATTAAGATCAAATCGATTCATTTCATAATTTATTTTCATGCAAAAATCTAAAATGAATCGATTAAAAATGCATAAAACCCTAGCTTATCAAATTCCCCCACACTTACCCTTGAGCGTCCCGCTCAAGTCAACAAAATAAACTAAGGTCGTATTCCCCTCTAGATCATCCTCAATCATAATTAGAAAATAATTAAAAGAGAATTATCTAAAGTTGTAGAATCTCAAAAGTTTAAGTCCATGAACTAGACCCTTGTACTTGGTTAACCACCTAGCAAGTTTCATCCTTCGTGACTAATTAAGATAAATGCATCACACTCAGTCTCACAAGGTTGTTTTCAATATATAAATCAGTGGCTCTCACCCTAATTCTAATTCATGATCAAAGTAAAGTAGGGCTCACTCAAACAACTTAAGTTTCAAGCACTTCCATAGGCTTGCTTGCTTTCTACTCTCCACTAGCATTCTTGATTTGGAATCCACACCTATTAAGGATTATTGAAGAGATATAAAGAAATCAAGAACTGATATCAATGAAATGCAATTGTAGAAAGAAAATTTCAAAGGAAGTGCTTTTAAGGAATTTGAAGTGTAGTGGTAGATATGGGTACAATCCAATGCTAATCAATGATCTCTTGCCCTCTTTTCTACTTTCTTTCTTTTGTAACATATTTGTTTCTGTTTGTTCTTCAAATCCATGAAACAATTCTGGTCTAAACTCTTGCAATTCCTCTTCTTGATACATAGTTCTTTTCCTCCTTCACTTTTTCTCTTTTCTTCAACATATCCCCATAAATGTGTCATTTTGCATTTTCCTTTTGAATCAAGCCCCATTCTTTCACATTTAGGTTTCACAAGAGATAAGAAATAGCATCCAATCATCAGAAATCAAAATTCACTTCACATGAAACCGCAATTTCAATGTATCAATGGCACGCTTAATTCTGAAAATTATTGAAATTGGATTTGAAACTTTGCTTGTTCTCTCTTGTTTCTTGCTGTTTTTCCTCCATTCTTTTTCCATCATGAAGCTTGATTGATAATGCTAATAACCATGCAAATTTCTGTGAAATTCGAGCTCAGATCAGTAGCTCAAAAATAGCAAAGAACTTGGCTGAAAATTAAAAACTGTAAAAACTGGGTTTTTTCTCATGTTTTTTTCTGTTTCTTCTTTTGTGATCTGTTGCAGCACAGTTTGACAACTTGATATCTGAGTTTGTTGTTTAGAAAGCAACTGAAATTAGGTTTACTTTGGTAATCACCGATCAGATTCTTGATACTCCTTTGATACATTCAACATCTGAGTTTTTTTTTTTCTTTATCTACAATGTTTCCTTTTTTTTTTTTCTGTTTTCTTCTCAATCTGATCTTGCTGATCTTGCTTCACCAGTTCTTGCATTCCAATTGAGCTTCTTCAAATGATTTGCAATTGTTTTGAAGGAAATCCAAACAAAAACAATTCAATTTTTTTTTTTTTTCAACTTTCTCACAAGTGTTCACCTCTTCCACCTCTCTATTTTTTCCTTTGATTTTAAACCATAGAATTCTGAATTCTTTAGCTTTCCAAACTCAATACATTCTCAGCAATTCAGCTCAGTGAATTCCATTGAAACCGCTCTACAAAAACTCCAAAATTCTGAAAGAAACATTAGTTCTTTTCTTTGGCACAATGTTGTAACATTTGGTTTTCTCATCACTAGAAACCCCTCCAAATAACTCCTCAACTTCATTGCCTTGCAAAAATTACTGAATGCATTCTGTCATCAACTAGTTCCATCTCAATTCAGCAATTCAAAACAAATGGAACAATGAGAGGTTAAAACAACTCGTGTTAACCTTTTTCTAGACAATTTGGCACTAGATCTTTTACTTTCTTGAAAGAATTTCACAACATCATACATCATCCCAAAAATCATCAAGGCATCAAATAACAATGAAACCCTCAAGTGCTCTACTCGAAATTCTCCTTGACACATTTCTTCTAATCACAATGCAGAGAAACAATTAAAGAAGATCAAAAAATGTTATTCACCCCCCCTCTAGCGAACCAACCGATCCTAACAGACAAGAAGAAGGCGAAGGCGCTTCAAGAAGAGACAAAGCGATCCAAGCTTCATCCGAAGGAGGTTGCAGGTTCTTTGTTCCTGCAGGTTCATTGCCCACACAACATCCGAGAAGAAAATAAGAATACAGCAGAAGATCCTGAGGTCTTCTACAAGGTTCTGGTATGATTTAGTTTCCGCTTTATAAATTGTATTAGAATTGTTAGTTTAAAATCGTAGATAGTAATTTAGAATCGGCGATCCTGAATATCAATTTACTTGGTCTCTTCTTTGTAGACTTTGTCAATTGATACAGGCGGAAAAAATTTTTGTCCTGTGGAGTTTTATGCTCTTCGGAGCGGATAGAATTTGAAACATGGGACGGAGATCCGGAACGTTAACAGATCGCCCCTCTTCATCGAGTTTAATTGAAGCTTCGCTGACCTCGTTGCTATCTTCTAGATGATTGGGATGCGAACGCAAGGGCAGAGGCTTTGATTCCTCCACCGTGATTTCTTGGAGCGGATGCACTATCCATTGGTGATTCTTGATTAAGGTAGAGCCTGCATCTAAAGCAAGAATTCTAGGGCAACATAAGTGTAATTCCTCTTGTATTTGATTAGTACTGTTTAGTAATGAATCTAATTTTCAATTGGTTGAGTGTTGTCTTGATTTCTTGGTTCTGTCCATGAGCAGAAGAAGGGTTATATGAAGGAGGTAATCAAAGTTTTCGGGCAGTGCTGGATTTTCTAGCACACAACTCTATTAAGGGCTAAGCCTCTGCTAATCTAGTCATCATTGATCATATGATAGAATCCAAGGTCTTAGTATGCTATGTTATTATGATTTCTTGGGTTATTTTGGTTGGACTGTCAAGATGATTGTTGATAAGGGTGCTAGGTAATTGGTTGCTATTTAATTTGGTAGGTTATTTGCTGTTAAGTAATGATTATTAGAGTTGTGTAATTAGGTTAGTTAGGTTAGGTTGGTTCAAATCCGATTAGAGTTAATGAAATTAACTCATATTTAATTAATATGAGTTAATTGAATTATGGATCTAATTGGATTTGGGTTATATGTAGATCTTAAAATTTGTTAAGATATATATGTTCATTAATGAATGTTGTTTATTCCTTTTGCAGGTCCTTGATTATCGATCGATTATTTACGTGGTTTACTTTCTGGAGGACTCTAGTGTTTGAATTGTGATATATCAGGTGGGTAATTACTGTATTTGATCAATACAGATCTGTTCTATTTCCAGTGCATGATTCTTTTCCAAGTTTAGTAGTTAACCTTGATTCTATTCCTTTCTGTTACTTGGATACTTTTTCTGTTATTTCATGTTTCTTCCATGTTTGCCCTTAATCCTGTTATCTTTGATTATCAATTCTGCTATATGAATTCCTTGATCTCTGTTAATATATTCCCTGTTCTCATGATACCTATGATCATTAGAGGTTATAATTTTTTTTACTTATGATACCTGTGATCATTAGGACTTATACTTACGCATGTGGATTAGTGTGGTAGATGTAGATTATTGTGATTTGATCATCACATCATATGTATGATGACGAGTGTAAGTCACTTTATTGTGGGACCATCATCATGGATAGTTGGCCTGTAGTGGCATTTCTATATAGGTGGTTATGATACCCTATTTTCATCATAGTGATGGTAGCTGTATGGCAGTGTACGCAGCTGAGTCGATGATCTGACCTTGACACCGGTTGAGGTGGTACTCGGAGAGTATAGGGTTGATACTCGGGGACGAGTATTAGAGAACAGATATCGGTCATAGGATGTACGTAGCTATATATGACTACCTACTGATTAGGTCATCAGGTTACTTTATTGTAGGGCTGGAGTTATGACCATTTGGATGTCGGACACCCTCAGTCTCATATATATACATGAGTACTGTAGCGAGTGTAGGCAGTTGCATCATGCATATGTGCATCATGTGCATGATATATATGTATTGGACCGCATGTATACTATATTTTGGTTGTATACTTGGTTGACTCTTGATTGTTGCATTATGTGTGACATGTCATTCATATGGCTCATTGCATTTCATGAGATCCATGTTAGTTGTTTATTACCTGCAAAAATATTATTGATCACTTGTTGATTTCTAGTATGTATCTATACTCTTGCTACTTATCCTGCACTGTCTTTCCTTATTATCCACTGAGTATTTTTGTACTCACCAGTCGGACTCTAAGATTTTTCTGTCTTCCTAGATATAAGGTAGGAGCTTACAGATAAAGCCAAAGATCTGCCAGACATGCCATCTCACAGCGAGGATTTTATATGTGTGTGTGTGGATATAGTGGACTGTATGGATGTAGTACTATGTGTGTAGTTGTTTACTTTCTGCAATTTCAAATTTCTGATTTGTATCGATGTTGAAACACTAGTATGTTTCTTTCCGTGATTCTATCGTTGTAATCCTTTACGTTTCCATATGTGAAATTTCAGATTTTCCTTACTTATCGAGTTTATTCGTTAGTAGTTGTGTAGATTTATAATTTCCTTGTTATGCATGTATAGGATGTGTTAGTGGCCGTGTGGGTCACCTTTTCTTTTGTTCAATGGTATATAAATCCATATTTTGTAGTATGGATAAGCCGTGTAGGCCTTTATGTATATTTGTATTCAGGGAATTGTCATGGATACTGGGGAGGTGCTACCAAAATTTTTCGGACGGCTGTCTCTCGGATCGTGACAGTTAAGATCTCTATTTAGTAAGTCTTCCACTCCCCCTTCTTATCTCAAGCCTATTTTTACCATCAGTGAATTATTGGACAAAAGTCAGTGATGAACATGGATTTCTCTCTTTGAGTCTTACTTGCCACGATTCATTTCCTTTTAATTTCCTCATCCTTTGCAAACCTTAGTTTCATTTGGTTGAGGTCTCATTATCCATCAATGAGTCTTGATAAAAAAATATTGATGCACCCAAAGGCATCGTATTAACTGTAGATGATTTCCATTGCATTTATTTGATCACCCCATCCTTCTAGGAACTCAATTGAGTCTAATCATGTCCTCTAACCTTGGTTCCCGGCTATTGTGAGTTTCTAAAATTTTTAGGATTTAAGGTAGTTTTGACACCAAGTCACTATTGGCCTAGGCTATCTTATCCACTCAACAATATCATCAATGAGTTCCTTGCACTCTACTAACTGTAATCATGCTTAAAATTCCAAACTCAGGATCATGTATGGTCATCAATGTCTTTTGGTCAAAACTCACTAATGATCTTTGGCTCAAATTCAATCAAAATTAGGACTAATGTATTCCTAAGAGCCTCTTGACTATGATCATATCCAATATTTCATATTCTAGATAGTATACGACCATCAATGAATTTTAGTTAAAACTCACTCATGACCTTAGCCATCTCATAATTGACTTAAATTAGGACCAGTGCATTCCTAAGACTATCCTAAGTGTCACCATATCCTCAAACCTAAATTCCATTGCTTAGATTACATTCTGTGAGTTTCTAAAATTTGTACAACCTAAGTACTTTGGCATAAACTCACTAAAAGACTTAGGTTTATCATATCCAATCTACAACACTACTAATAGGTTCCTTGCACTCTTCTAACTCTAACCATACCCAAGATTTCAAATTCTAAACATTGCATGACCTTTAGTAAGTTTGGGCCAAAACTCACTTATGGTGTTAGCCACCTCAGAATAGACTCAAACCAGAACTAATGAATTTCTAGGTACCTCTTGAGTGTCACTATCCCCTCAAATCTAAATTCCATTGCCTAGATTGTTTTTTTTTTTGTGATTTTTTAAAAAATGCACAACCTTAAGTACTTTTGGCTCAAACTCATTAATGGACTTAAGCTTATCATATCCACTCTACAACACCACCAATAAGTTCCTTGCACTCTCCTAACTCTAACCATTCCTATGATTTCAAATTCTAGACATTGTATAACCATTTGTGAGTTTTAATCACCTTAGCCACCTTAGAATCGACTCAAACTAGTACTAGTGCATTCCTAAGAGTCTCTTGAGTATCACTATCCCTCAAACCTAAAATTCATTGCTTAGATTACATCTTGTGGGTTTCTAAAATTTATACAATTTGAGTACTTTTATCACAAACTCATTGAAGGATTTAGACTTATCATATCCACTCTATAATACCACCAATGAGTTCCTTGTACTCTCCTAACTCTGACCATGTCTACGATTTCAAATTCTAGACATAGTACGGTATCAAAACTCATTGATGGCCTTAGCCACCTTAGAATTGACTCAAACTAGGACCAATGCATTCCTAGGAGCCTCTTAAGTTTCACTATACCTAAGATTTTAAATTCTAAATAATGTATGACTTTAAATGAGTTTTGTCCAAAATTCACTAATGACCTTAGTCACCTAAGAATAAATCCAAACCAAGACTAGTACATTCCTAGGATCCTCTTGACTTTGACCATGTTGAAGATTTCAAATTCTGAGCAGTGTTCAACTATTAGTAAGTTTTGACTAACACTCATTATTGGTCTTAATCACATCATAATCGATTCAAACAAGGACTAGTGCATTCATAGGAGCCTATGTAGTATCACCATACCTACTAATCTTAGTTGTAGACCTATTTTAGTATCTTGTGGGTTTCTAAAAATTATCAAGGCCGATTGTATTTTATCAAGGTTGATTGTATTTTTTTTATTGTAGGACATTGAGTAAACACCATCTTCTTTAAGGAGAATGCAAATGCAAATATATGATTTGGAGAAAAAGTTACATTGAATGAGTGTATTGGGACATTTTATAGGATTTTTTTCTAGATCTTCCACAAAGAGAAGGGTCCATTCAAGAATACATATCCATGAAAGACACACTCAACTTATTAATGGTAGTCCCTTCACTTTATTCCTCAACATATTATAAATATCACAAATTAGGGGGTTGCTAGTAAATATATTTGAGAACTGGGATTCTAAGGTAAGATCATATAAATTTTCCAGTGTGATTGTGTCCTTTACAAGGAGAGATGTTTTACTGTTGCTTGGAGTTTCATTTTGAGGGATACTTGTCCCATTAAATTATAATGAATCTACAAGTTAATTATATGAAATATTTTTCTCAATCAAAGAGCCTAATTGATTCAAACTAGAGAACCTACTAAGGACTTATTATCTTTGAGTTAATTTTATATAAGAATATGTTCTATTGTTTTGTAAGTTTTATATTTTGTATTTATTTTATTTTGTTTTGTTTGCTTCTAATACATATAAGGTACTTCTAAGTTTTATAGGTAATGTTGATAATTTTGACAACTTAGGAAGTTATAAGTGGATTGAAGCAATATATAATTTTATAACCCCTTAACTTTCAATATTTGAGAATTCATTTTCATCTAAGACTCTTGGATCTATCCCTCACTCTCTTACATAAAAGGATTTGTTGGTTTACTTGTTATAAGTTTTGATTAGTTAGTTGATTTCTTAATTAAATAGGCTTTAGTTTCTAACTTTTGAATTATGACATAGGCATAGTTTCTTGAGCACGTTCTTATTCAATGACCAAGCAACATGGTAGTATCTAGAATAAATAAGTGGAGGTCAGTTTATTCTCATATAAATAAAGTAAAGGCATGTTAAAAGAGTCTCACCTCCCTAGGTTACCATAGTAGTGTTATTTTCTTGTCATATAGTTTAAGGTTATTAATTAATTCTGTATTATAATTGATTTTGTAAAATTATTGTTGATATTATGTGTACCTTCGAGAAAGTTGATTTACTTAGCAACCCCCACCCCTCCCTCTTTATTTGGAGGCTACACCACAACAAGATCAAACTCTAATTGCACAATTTACACTACAATCACAATAAGTAGCTGGAAGTCCAGATTACATTGAAAAGGAAAAATAATCTAAAACTTTCACAAATAGTTTTCAAAGTTAGCTAAACAGAATGAAAAATTACTTGCTATTTTGAAAATGGAAGGTCTCCAACCTTCAATTAGACATCCTGTAGTTAATCCTCATCCTAAAAATATTGTAATCAATAAGATGACAAGAGGATGCGATAGAAGTCGTTGTGACCTAATGGTCATTCCAAAAGATGCATCTAAATGGCTGAGAATAGACCCTTATGTTGGGATCGTCCTAGTACAATGTGCATGTCTACAAGTTTCGTAAACGTGCGCAGCGGAAATAAATAAATAAATAACAACTAATTATTATTACAACACACGCATGCAAAGAAGGAATTAAATAAGTGCAAGGCATGACAGAAATTAAAAATTTTGTAGAATAATAAATTATTCTAAACTGTACCTCTTAAATGACGTTTGAACGGTGTTGAATCAATCGAATAATCCTCGTCGTAGTCCTGCCTCTACTGGTGATCCACGCCTAGCTCTCGTTTGGACGGCTTTGGAAGCCACGAGTCGCGTCATCGTCTTTGGTACTAATCGATGATCGATAACGATCGAATCAAGAGAAGCCTTATTTTGGAAATCATGCAACAATATTTGTCGCGATCGTTTTTGGGGCTTTCTAACTATCTCCGAGAATCGTATTCTCGATGTAGTTTCGGTGGTCAACTATTGATCACCTATGACGGACAAATAGTCGGAACACTTTCGATAAAGATGAAACAATTTCCGGAAGCCTCGTAAGCTTTCGCGAAATCAACGGAAAAACTATCCGATGGTTGGAAACAATTTCCAACAATCGAATAACAAATCCTAAAACCATAATACAAATCCTCTCCATACACGGCCAAAATAGGACATTTCTTGTTTTTCTCTTACATAGCCGAACAATACAGAAAAGGAAAGGGCTCTTCCTCTCCACATGGTCTTCTCTGGCAACAACTCCGACGAGGCACTTCTCCGGCGAACAAAGCTCAGTGGGCTGTGTCTTCTCCTCTTCTCTGCAGATAGCGCTCGGGCTCTTTTCTTCTTTGGCCGAAGCAGAGGGCACTGTTCAACGGAGAAGCGGCGTCGGGGCACATCCGCTGTGCTCGCTGAAACAGGGTTTGTCCTGGTCGACGCTCGTGCTTCTCCAACGGTCGTCACAAGGGCAAAGGGATGCTCAATCGGCAACGTTCGCAAGAAGCAGGGCTCGGTCGAAAATTGGGGACGGCGCATGGTGAAGAAGAAGGAAATCTCTGGCGGCGCTCGTGAGTGTTGAGATGTATACGATAAGCCTAGCTTTTGTATGAATATTTATTTTGTAATATTTTGAAATGAGAATCACATTGGTCAAATGTTTACATTTTATGTTAATGCATTTGTTCACTTAATTTATATTGTAGATAACATGGTGTGTGGTGTCACACAGAAGATCATGTTATCGGTTCTTTATAAATTATAAATAGTAGCTCACAATCAAGATGGACTAGGACAAATCATTGGAAAGGTTGTAGTGTAATTGGTATTAGTTTATCTTGACTATAAAATTACACTTGTACACTTTGTGTGTATTGAGCAGGACCGTTTAAGGTCGTTCGATTTATATTGACTATATAATTGAACTAGACCTCTGTTATTATGGATGTGCATGCTCTTAATCCCTATATAATAACAAGCACATATACTTAGTATTTATTTCTTTAATTCATCAAAAGGTGAGATTTATTCGTTAAATCAAAAAACCCGATGAGTTGGGAGATAATGCTATGTATATGGTGTGTTATTGATTATAGAAGGAATCTGTGTCCTAATATTTAGGCTGATGATATCCCCTTGAGGAGCTCATAAGGATTATCATGTAAACCCTGCAGATGGACTTAGTCTGCATGATAATAAAGTTGAGTGGTATTACTCTTGGACTCAGAAGTTAATTAATTGAGTTGTCAGTAATTCAATTAATTGACGGACATACGATATCTTAAACACAGGGAGATTAATGCACTCATGATAAGAAAGAGCCCATATTGTAATATAAGATTGGTGCAGTAGTTCAATAATAACCTTTTAGTGGTATGAGTTATTATTGATGGACTTGAGTTGGGTGTTCAAGGAGAATATATGAAGCACAAGCCCATTAGGAGGCCAAAACTAATTCCTCCTCTAGGTCCCTGTTGTAGCCTCTGGATTAAGCCTCGTATCCACCCATGAGATTCTGTTAGAATTATGTTAAAATCCTGTTAAGAATTCGGTTAGAATTCTGTTAGAATTCTGTTAATTCTATTAGAATTCTATTAAGAATTCAGTTAACAGAATTTGGATTAATTCTAAATAGAATTTTGTTAATTTTGTTATCGAACAAAATTTTATTACATTTTATTATCCAATAAAATTTTATTAAGTTTTGTTATCCAACAAAATTTTATAAAAGAATTTTATTATCTAACAAAATTATATAAATTTTGTTATACAATAAAATTATATTAATTTGGTTATTTTTTCTTAAATTTTCTATGATGGCAATGTAATATCCTAGAAATTTTAGGGTTAGAACTAACCAATGAAAGACCATGCCCTAGTTAGTTTGAGTTTAAGTGGGTTGAAACCTAAATTTAGGCAAACCATTTAGGTTAACTAGGTTGGACCTAGAATTAGTTTAAGATTATGATAAATAAATGGGATGGGAAGATTCGTCTCGCGAAGACAAATCAAACGAAACTAGTTTAGGTCAAATCAAAGATCGTTTGGTCGTAAACCAAATGAACCAAGATTGAACCAAATTGAACCAAGTTGGTTTAATTCGTATATTACTTTAGCGACCCGGACCTCTCTATATTACTTTAGCGATAATAAGGGTTTGGTAAATAAATTAAATAATTAATTTTGATTGGTATGAGTGACAAAACAAATAAGGGAATAAAATTATATAAATAAAACATTCCCAAAACATTACCACATCAAAATTTTGGCGTCGTTGTCGGGACTCACATGATGTTTGTATATTTTAGACTGTATATTGGTGTTCTTATTTGTTTATTCATTTCATTTATTTATTCATTTATTTATTCATTGATTAGTGTAATTTATTTATTTATTTATTCATTCATTTATTGTAATTATTTAATTCTTTTATTCTAATTACTTTAACGGTGTTGATTTCAGTAACACTAAAGCTTGTTTGTGGCTTTTCTATATTGGAGAGGTAAACGGAAGTGTAAGGAATTGCACTGGAAGCAATGTCCCTAGGATCACTTTCCTCATTTGTTGAAGAACTGGTTAGAGTTTGCAAAGTTGAGCACCCAGAGCGATCAAGAATCAAGGGTCTCCTCTTGCGGCAATCCATCTTTCCGGTCAAAGGGGAGTAATCTATCCCATCTTGTTTATTTTTGTATATACTTACTTTTTTTTCTTTTTTTTCTTTTCTGTTAATAGGATATGTATAGTTTTATTTTTTTGTTAAGTAGGATGTGTATAATTTTATTTTCTATTAAGTAGGATGTGTATAGTTTTATTTTTTGTTTAGTAGGATATGTATAGATATTCTTTATTGTTTGTTTTATTTCTTTGTACATATTACCTTGCTTGGTTAGTTTAGGATGTATATAGTTGTTATTTATTCTTACTTAGCTTAGGATGTGTATAAATAAATAATTTAGTTTAGGATGTGTACATTTATTTATTTTTCATTCTTTCACAATAAATTTTCTCCCTGCATGACTTAATCATCTTAGGAATTGTGATAACTTAGTTATCTAAGTTTGTCATTTTTAGAGGTTCATAGACATGAAAGAGTTCTTGGATTGCGTGAAGATACAACTTAGTGATGGATTTTGCCTTGAATTGTTGAGAATGATGACTTGTTTATACCTAGTGAGGACTGAGCCTATTTGACTTATTTGTTGTGTGACACTTGTGGTAAATGTTACTCTAGAACTTGCTCCAATTCTGTCGAGACCACATTACCATGAGGTTGCGTAATTTCATGAAGGTTATTCTTTTATTCTTTTATTCATTCATTCTTTTCTATTAGTATAGGTTATCGAATAATCCATCTATCATTCATCATTTTTCCCTTTATTGTCTCTTCTAGCTATTTCTTTTCCTTGGATTTGGGAACCTTGAATGCTGAGATGAAGTTTTGCCTGGGACGAACAAAAGTTTAAGTGTGGGGGTGTGATTAGAGAGTTCACCAATGACAAACGATTGATTTGTTTGTAGATAGATTTTTATTTTTTATTCTTAGTATTTTATTATTTCTTATTTTGTTGTATTCATTTGTAGATAGGTTGGGGAAAAAATCAAAAAGAAAAAAAAGTGAAAAAAATCGTGTAAAAAAAATAAACAAACAGATTCAAAAAATAAATAAATAAATCATGCAAAAAAAACAAACAGATTTTAAAAAAGGAAAAAAAGAAAAAGAAAAAAATTCAAAAAGAAAAAATGATTTGTTGAAAATAAAATAAAAATAAAAATAAAAATTGGAGTTGGTGATATTCATTGGGATAGTTGGTAGTGAGTTTTTGCAATTTCTGTTTCTCCTACTAAAATTTTATTGGAGATCTTTTAGTATAGGAGAGGATAGGAGTTGTTTCCTCACTATTAGCTTACCCCACACTAGCTGGATCGAGATATCTACTGGGCATGATTTTTATTGATTCATCTGTGAAGCATATCATTTTCCCACTTCTTCCACTTGTGTTCTTTATATTATTGTATTTATTTTTTCCCTTACAGCCATTGTTTTATTTCCCTTATTCATTATTCTTTTGTGTAACCTTATTCATTATTCTTTTGCAATAAATCTTTATGGATTATGCAATCTTGTGCATATGATAGTGGTGGAGATTAGAAGAGGAGCAAGCATATGGTAGTGCATGAACCATGAGTAGCTTGAGAGAGATCCACTTATTTACATGATTATGAGGATGAGCGACCATACACTCTTTATCTTGTGAGGTTTTTTTGTAGTCATCATTCTCAATTTATTTAGGGTGGATTAAAATTGCTATTTTGTTTATCCATGTAAGAATTGAATTCTGGATTGCTTGGGTTTCTAAGATTTGACACTCTTATTTAACTGGTTGTTGTAATTTTCTGATTTGATTGATATTGCTAGGGTGAAAAATAATGTATATTAGTTTACTTTCATGAGACATGAAAGAATAAGTATGGGGTATTTGATAACTTGCATTTGTACCTGATAAATTAGGGTTATTTTGGACTGATTTGACTATATTTTATAACATAAATAGGGTTTGTTGGGTTGATTCTTCATTTGGAAGAATTTTTGATATCATTCTATTTTTTATTAATTTATGGGAATTTATGGATCTTAATTGTTCTATTTTATTTTGCAAGAAATTTGAATGAAAATAATAATATTTAGAGGTCCAATTTGAAAGAAAATTAACTCTGGTCCGAGTCGGGTTCGAATTGGAATTCAATTTGGCTCAATCAGATGGAAAATGGGTTCAAATTAGGTTTAAATCCAAATTTAATCCAAAAGCCCAACTGGGCCAATCCAAACCCATTTCATTCCAGCCCAAATCAAGTTAAACCAGGTTCGATTTTAATTTTAGCCGGTTCAAATCAGATTCGGCCGGTTCAAATTCAAATCAATTCATCCGGTTCAAAGCCCGGTTCAGTAGTGCCGGTTCACCAAAGAGATAAAAGGCAAATGCCAGCTCAATTGCAAAGGGGGCTCACTCGCGATTTAGGAAGCTACAGTGCTTCCCAAAATCGCGAGCACTGTTGGTGTTCTTCTTCTCCTCGCCGCCGCCGCGATCCCGAGCCCCGTCGCGCATCCTCTTCTCCATCTTCTTCGTGATTGAAGCAAGCAGCGACAGCTGGAGCCTGGTCAATGATCGCCGACAACTCGCAGGAGGCTAGCTGACGTGGTTGCGAACGCGACGCCCTCCTTGTTCCCGTCGGCTGCGGAAGATCGCTGAGAGTGGCCAGCTCCGGAGATTGGCGGCCGATGACCCTTCTGCATAGTAGAGACGCTAGTTGACGTGGTTGCGAACGCCAAGCTCTCTATCCCTCTGCATCCACCGGAGTTCCAAGTAGAGGTCGATTCTCGCCGACGTGGTTTCGAACGCGGAGAAAGACACTGTTCGGAACGACGACCATCCCTCCTCCACCGGAAAAGCAAGGTAAGGTTTGCCTATTTCTTTGTTCTAATCTCTATTCTTGGACGGCAGGAATTGGGGCAGAGGATGGGGATTCTGAATCTCAGCTCTCCGATTAACCCTTGCCGGATTCGTCCAACTCTAGCGAGGTCATTGCTCCTGTTGGGGAAAAGCGACCGTTGCATCATGTTGTTATGGTTTGAGTTGATTTGGGAAGAAACCTCAATTCTTAACCATTGTCCTTCTCTATTCTTATCTGTTCTTCATTATTTTTAATTGTTCTCGTTCTGTTTTGTTGGTTAGCTGATTTCACAATCAAAACCCCCATCATTGTTTGTTCTTGTTGTTGTTTTGGTTGAAATTGAAGAGGATATGATATTAATTACTTAATCGGTTTGGACAGAATATCAATTGTTGATTTTGTGTTGTTGCTAAATGGTTCAATGTTTAATTCTGTTTTGTAGAGGTGTTAAGATGTGTTTCAAATGGATCTTTCGGTTGTATGTTGTTAGGTAATGTTGAATGTGGAATGGGAATTTGAATGCATTGTAGTTGTGAATTGTTGTTCTTTCGGATGTATTGAATTTGAGAGCTTCCATCCATGTCTTCATCTATGCTGAATTTATTCTTAACTGAGTTTGTGGATCTTATTGGGTTGTGATACTTGGAACAAGATTAAATGAACACGTATTGGGTTGAAGTGGTATTAGAAGGATCAATTGTTTGTGGATGTGTGTTAATGAAGCTTCTTCTTGACATTAAATTCTTGTGGTGATTTTGGAATCATGATGCAATCGGTTGTATGCTTGTGTGTCTTAGTATGATGCATGTTCGATTAGTTGTATTTCTTGTAAACGAAAGCATGTTGTATGTGGAGTTTGTATGAATAAAATTCATGTTGTTGTGAATATGTTAAGTATATTGTTATATATCTTATAAAATTCATGTATAGGGTGTTGTGTAATTAGTGTAATACTTGTGGAACTTAGTGTACAGCTTGTATGATTAGTGTTGTAGTGTGAATAGAGAAGTGTAGATTGTAATTGTTTGTAAATTATTGTGACTTAGATGTAGTATGACATTGTGTGTATAGGATGTATAATTTATGTAATTTATTGTATATTAATGTGTGTGTTGTATGTATGATGTGTAGATAGGATGTATGATTTGTTCTAAATTATAAATGATGTATATTTAGGATTCCTTTATTAATTGTATATTTAATTGTGAATAAATGAAGGTGTAGATAGTTAGGATGAATAAAATACAATAAAATCCCGCACCATAAGTTTAGGATAGCACTTCCTGTCATTGAGTCCATGAAAGATGACCCGGACCTCTCCATATTACTTTAGCGATAAATAGGGGTTTGGTAAATAAATTAAATAATTAATTTTGATTGGTGTGAGTGAGAAAACAAATAAGGAAATAAAATTATATAAATAAAACATTACCATATCCGCTCTGCTCGCTGAAACAGGGTTTGCCTTGGTCGATGCTCGTGCTTCTCCGGCTGTCGTCGCGAGGGCAAAGGGATGCTCAGTCGGCAACGTTCGCAAGAAGCAGGGCTCGATCGGAAATTGGGGACGGTGCGCGGTGAAGAAGAAGGAAATCTCTGGCAGCGCTCGTGAGGACCAGAGCAGGTCCAATCCTCTAGCTATGGTTCCGCCGCCATCGGGAAGTCGCCGTCTATGAGTTCTTCTCTAGCGCCGCTCGGTTGAAAGAGGAAGAACCTCTGCCCTCCACCCACCTCGCAATCTCCCTAGGCGTCGATCGGAGAGGAGAGCCGGCCGGCAGTGGTGGAGAAACAACGTGTGTTGCATGGGAAGAAAGCTTGGTTCGGCGCCGTCAGGACCAGCACGCGAACAGGGAGGAAGATGAACAGGGATTCTCAAAACCTAAATCACGATTTGTATTTCAATGAGAAGCTACAGTGCAATTTTGGTTTTTTTTCCATTTTTGTTTTCTCAGCAGCCGAAAACCAAAAAGAAAAATCTTGAAACCGAAAAAGGCTTAAACCGGATAAATAAAACAAACCGAACCAAACCAATTAGGGTTTGTGCTTAGACCGGGTTCATTTTGATTCGCTTGGTTCACTAACCAAATGAATTCTGATTTGATCCAAATCAGTTTTGTTTGATTTATCTTGACAAGATGAAGCTTCTCATCACATCCATTCTGCCAAAATCTCTTCCATCACGAATCTAAACAAGTTGGTTCAATTCGGTTCAAAATCGAATCATTTGGTTTACTCAAACGACATTCGATTTGAACGAAATCAGTTTCGATCGTTTCATCTTCGTAAGACGAATTCCATCATGTTGTCCTTTATCCAGTCCAATCAGACTTTGTCTCTCTTGTTCTGAGAATCCAATTCTCAAACTCGTTTTAAGTCCTTCAGAGAATTTATTGTGCGTGTGACCCAATAAGTTCCCGGTTATGTTGGTTGTCCGTAATTAACCATTAATTATGGAACGATTATGAGTGACATCTAGTAGTACATCATAATCCCCAATTGATCGGAAAATCAACAATTGATTCCAGAACATCTTCTAAATCCTTCAGCAGCTACATTGAATCATGCCTCGTTCCTTTCACCGTCTTATACCCGCTTGGTTCAGGACATCGTCTATGTGTCGGTCCCCACTAGGCTGACTACGTCACACCTAGCCTAAGTTGCTTTCTTGTCCTGTGGATTCAAGTTACTTGTACATGTTTTCAAGAGTACTGTACTCTTAACATGTAATATTTTGGCCAAAGACTTTTAGTAACAATCCTGACAAGAGGCCGCAAGGTATACGTCTCCTTTTTCAAGGAGTGGTGAATCCTCTGTGGACTATTCAAACACCTTCGGACACTTTGACTTATATCCAATCATCTTGGATCTACACCTCCTCGGAGATGCTTGTTTAAGATGTTAAAGTATAAGTCTCCATGACCAAGATGACTTAAATATCGCAAGTCAAAGGAAACTCGCACTTAAGCTGCACTGAGATCTTCATTGACATATATATATCGAACCATATGAAGTCTCAAAGTAGGTCACTCCAATGAACTGGTTACCTTTAACCAGCATCCACGTTTAACTCTCAACATCTAATGTCGACAGCAGTGAGATCAGCTGCTTGGCTAACCAAGGAGTTCAAAACGTGCTAGTCTCGACGATGACGCCCGTGCTAATTAATTCCTAGACTAGGGATAATTCCAATATATTCATAATTACACGTGTAGAGATGCTCACTAGTTGTGATCCAATCATAAATTTCCTCACGCTATGAATCATATTGCGGATATTCAGTATTTGAGTTTAAGATCCAATCTAATACATATGGGATGTGTACTCAAATAGTGAATTGTTATTTATCCAATAAATAGTATAACCGTAAGGTGATTGCCTTAGGACACCTCTCAAATCTAATACCTTAGAGGAAGAGGACTACGAGAGAATTGAAGGAGACTACAATTGATACACGACATGTGAGTGTAGTAGAAAAAGAGTTTGAGGGAGGTATATGTTGAAAATAAAGTCAACTACATCCTATAGTTAATCCTCATCCTAAAAATATACAATCAATAAAGATGTTTTAGATTAGCTACATCTTTATTGAATTCACTAAATTTTTTTGTAATACATTGTCTTTATTTGGAGTATCTTAAAAAAGTGAGAACAAGTTATGGCCTACATAATATCAGTGTTTGAAAAAAATGAAGTGAAATTCATTCATTCTTGTTGTTATATATTTTTATAAAAGTGTTTGGTTGATCTTGTAAAATCTTTTAAGGAGTTTATATTTCTAAACTTATTGTAACTTTGATAATAATATTTGTTCATATTTGCCCTAGTAGTCCTATGATAGGGTTTGCATGGGAGGAATGATACTTCTCATTGACAATAACTTCTTCCTCTCATGTATCTTAGCAAACATTTATATAGATGGGGAGGTACTTGACATATAAATTCTATTACTCTTTAGAGAAGTCTCCTCGTCTTGTAAGCCACACAACAAATTCATCTATTATTCAACTGAATCCATGGTAAGATTTTTTACTTAATATAACTTTTAATTTTTTTCGTTATATTATTACACTAAGTATGCTTATATCTTGACTATTGTAGAAATCATATGAACACTTATGGGATACAACTATATCACAAATTATTAAAATCGATCCAATAGAGTGAGAAGTTAGGTTTATTTTTATACCTATAAATACAAATGATTCACATTATCATTTATTGGGCTTGGACAGTGAGAATAACACTTTCTATCATTTTAATTTGCTTTGTATAATACCAAACATAATAATACTTTTAAAGCGGTGGTGAGTATAAATTATTTTAAATGTACATTCTAATATAATGATGAAATTATACCTTTGTTAACTTTATTTGTTAGTTTTATGCTTACAAGTAGCTGTATTGAAAATTAACACGGAAAGTGCGCAACAAGATAAAGATAAATCCCTTCACAAAGATTATCTTACAAACTAGGATCTTGTCAACTACTCACAATACCCTGACTGGGTTGCTTTCGAAGACAAATGAGAAAACTTACAAGCTTAATCTTACAAACTCACACTCTGTGTAATGGCTAGTCTTGGTGAAACTCGACTGTCCGTTACACTTACATTCACAATCTTATATAGGCCTCGGATACTTCAAGGCTAAGTAAAGATAAGGATTCCTTCACGTGAAGGATCGCACTCAACCGACAATCTAAAGATAAGGGGGTGCGCTGGAAAGTAAGGATGCGCACTGAAGGATGCTTTTCTGTAGTGGAGCTTTAAAGTAAATCTTCAAGGACGATTCGATTCCTTGTATGGGTCCACCACGTTCCTTTAATCATAATGATTTGGAAATAGAGTTGATGTGTCATCTGGGTCGTCTATCTCCAAATTTGAAAAGCTGGCTGCCATTAACTCCAATTCAGTGAATGCGCCAAGAGAATCTGAGTCAGAATGATGCTCCTGCAGAGTCACAAAGCCGTTGCTGGGGCCATGTGTTGCATTGTTGTTGGGTGCATCTTCATACATCGCCATTATTGATGAGTAATGGTGAAGTTGCTGAACATAATCTTTGATCAGATCCGCCCAAAACCAGCAATGGCAAGTGTCAGTGGCACACTTGAAGAATCTTCTGTTTGGGTTTCTACTGGTATGGGATACCAATAGAGCTGCATCTTTATGGCATGCACACTGCAATACAGGACTAGGAATTTCATTAGTGAAATTTATGCTGTAAGAAGTGTTACCTATGCACTTTGCCAGTCTCTTGACCGCCTCGTCAGTGGTTTTATTCATAACCTCTGAGGTAGCCTTTATTAGTGCCCTGGTGGTAGGATTGTCTTCTTTGAATACCATCATATGCACCAATCTGGAAAGCTCATCAGCAAGAATATTGTCTTTGCCTTCTATGTGCTCAAAACTTACTGATATACCAGTTCCAGTGATGTAATCCGTGAGTGTTAACCATCTCACTCTGGAAGGCTTATGACTTGAACATTTTTCGTAAAATTGAACAATAGCCTTGCTATCTGTCCTGATCACTAGTTCCTTCTTATCCAGGTAATAAATCTTGAATTTCTCAAGGGATAGAATAACAGCTTGTACCTCAGCGTCAATTGTAGATTTTATAGGGTTGAACCTGCCGCTGGCGTAGGCACAAATTTTTTCTGTAGTCCTGGGAGAGCCTTTGCTTTCTTTCCATTTGCATACGCCACCCCATCCCTCCATGCATCCGTCCGTTTCGAGAACGATTATTGCATGCGGCGGTGGTATTTCAAGCTCAGGAAGATCTTGAACTAGATTTTTAATTGTTTTCACTATCTGCCAATCTTGCTTGTTCATCTTCCGTTCTCCCTTTCCTGAAGTCTTTGAATATAAGGGGCCCAGAATCCTTCCTAGATTTGGAATATACATCCTAGCATAGTTAAGGATGCCCAACCATCTTCTCAGAGATCTTGTTTCTGATAAGGTCTTCTCATCAGTGGAAAGGACCTTCTGCATAATATGTGGCTGCAATCTTACTTTGGAGTCTCCAATGGTAACTCCCAAGAAGTCTACCTGTCTTACCCCAACCTTCATTTTGGTAGGACTCAGAACAAGCCCATTCTGTTCACAAACTGAGATGAACCTTCTTAGGTGCTCACGATGCTCTTCTGCAGTGTTAGAAAATACGAGAATATCATCTACATATACTGCAGCAAAATCCTCCATACCTTTAAAACATTGGTCCATTTTGCGCTGGAATACTGCTGGCGCGTTTTTAAGACCAAATGGCATGACAAGCCATTCGTATAGACCTTCTATTGCCTAGAAGGCGGTCCATGGTATGGATTCCTCATCCATTGCCACTTGATGAAACCCACTTTTAAGGTCGAATTTTGAGTATATCTTTGAGAAGCTTATCTTGGCGACGATTGTATTGATGCCGGGTAGCGAATATTGATCCTTCTCAGTATTATCATTCAGGCGCTTGTAGTTGAAGACAAGCCTTTCTTTCCCTCTACTTTCTTTTCCTGTTATGGGATCAACTTCCGTACCTGATTCCACCAGGATGGCTGTGGTTCTGTGCTTGGAATTTGAAGGTCTTATAACTTTCATATCAAGGAGCTTCTTAACATGCTTTGCCATGGTTTCCTTGAGTTTTGGTGTTACATGCTTGAGGGGCCTGTCCTCAATAATTAGGTCAGGATTTTTAATCAAAATCTTGCATTTTACCTGATTTAGGGTCCAATGCCTCAGAGGCTCTTCCCCAATAAACCCTAATTTCTTCAGGCGTTCTAGCTCCCTGGGGCTAATAAATTCCTCATTAATTATCCCCTGTCTAGGCACAGCAGCACAAAGGTCATAATACTCGCAAAGCTCCATATCTAACTCTTCCAGATATGCAATATTATGAACTTCAGGAGTAGTAATAACAGAAGTGATAAGCTTATAAAATGTTACCTCTCCTCTTTCAATACGCAAGCCACCTTCCATGGCCCTGATGAAGTTCATACCTATTATAAAATGCAATCCTTTGTTCAGCGTAGGCATTACGTACGTTCGGGGCAGGCGGAAGTAATGTTCTCCTACCCACAGCTTCCCATCCTTGAGAATTTCCTCAACTTTGGTAGCACCGTGGACACCCCTGTATCAAAGTGTCAGTTAGTGATGGTTGACGGAACTCCCTAGGGATTACTTCCTTATTACAGACGCATACTGCAGCGCCAGTATCCAAGATTGCATTGAGCGAGATCTTTTTACTGCCAATCTCGACATCTATCTTTAAATTCAGCAGGTTGTTCTTGGGCTGCAGGGCAGAAACCATTAGATCACCATAGTTTAATACTGGTAAAGACATTTGTTCTTTTAATGAAGCAATTTCGGCTTTGTCAATATCAGCTAGATTTTTCATCAACTGGATTTGTCTACCAAGGTCTGAAATTTTTACCTCCTGTTCTTTATTGAGCATACCTAGAAGATCATTCTCCATTCTTAGTTGCTCCATTTCTCTTTCCTCATCTGATGGTGTCTCCTGAACAACTATCACTTGCTGTTCTTCCAGATCACGAATCTTTTCTTTCAGCTTCTTCTTTTCCTCTTCCAGATCAGCCTCCCTGAGACTAAGCCTTTGTAATAACATGAACTGTCTATGAGCTAGGCTCCTCCATTCTTCTCTGTGGATAGGCTGACTAGCTTTCCTCTCCATTGGGATCTGTATGCTGAAACAATGCATTGAACATAATCCACATAAGGTGAACTTCACTTTTCGCAATCCATCCGGTTACCGGGCTTTACTATGATCTTGCAGTCCTTGCAAATTGCAAAGTCCATCAGCTCATATTGCCATTTATGCTGACAGAAGTACTCCTTCCGAGTTACCCTTAACTGTGGCCTCCATCCAGAAGTCCCTATTAAGTAGTCTTCTGGTTCTTCTTCCGTCATCATCAGAACATCATACTGCTTCTTTTTTCTGAGCTTTGGGATTGTAAAAACTGCATCTCTATATGAGGCTTCATCAAAGGTACTGTATAGGTGGTATGCCCCCCCAAATTGTGGAGACATCGGGGCTGAGCCATCATCGTCATCATCTGATACTTGCCTTCTTAATCTAGATGATTCTGCCATCGCACCTTGATGCACCTTCACTTCTTCCTTCCTTCGGGCCTCCTCCAACTGTGGGAGATAGGCTGTCAAAGGTGGTTCCTTTTCCTTTAGCTGTTGCCTGTACTCTCTTGAAGATCTCAATAATCTGGGCTGTGATTCTTCATCATTCTTTATGTTGAACCTTTGCTCTTCTCTCATTCTGAGTTCGCCCAGTTGGGGCATAAAACCTTCAAGAGTTGATGGTACTCTGCTAGGTGTACCTCCTGTCTTCGCCAGATATCTTTCAATAAATTCTTCCAATGGCAGCACTGATGGTTCTATCTGGTTTTCCCCTACTGACTCCTTTTCTTGCGAGGTGGAACCAAAGCCTTGGTCGCCTCTCTGAATCTTCAAGCTCACCAACCTCGTATATCTCAGGGGTAGCAATCTTCTCTATCACTAGTTGTGCTATCCTGTCATGATAATTAATAACAAAGGAGTCATCAGAAATATTAGCAAGTATTATCTTAACTTCTCCTCGGAAATCCCCGTCAATAACTCCTCCATTTATCAGCAAGTCTTTCATAGCCATACTAGCCCTTAGGGCTATTCTTCCGTAGGTACCCTCTGGCAGTTGTATACAGATACCTGTTCTGATAATTGCTTGAGTGCTGGGAAATATCTCCTGCTCTTCAATGAAATATAAATCATACCCAGCTGCTCCTAAAGTCTTTCTGCATGGTAACTTTGCGCCCTCATGTATCCTTTTGACATATAGTCGATAATAGACTTCTTCTTCCTGGAGCATCATAATTTCCAAGTCTTCTTCTGCTGGGCAGTTGTACTCCCCTTCTGAAATTGAATATATATCAGAAAGATCAGATTCATTAACACCAATAGACACTATATCATAATCCTTTTCCAGGTTTAAAGATTCAAGAACTGAAATCCTGTGCATCAACTTCCTTGGGTTTTTGCATTCCGATGCATAATGCCCTTCTTCTCCGCAAGCATAGCACCGACAGTTCTTCTTTCTGAGGTTAAGGTGCTTCCGTTTTGCAATTCTTACATGTGAGGAGTGAGGCTTCCCCTTGTAGGATGTGCTCTTTCTCGCTCCAAACTTCTTCCCATGTCCTCCATATACCCCGTGAACAGGTGTTTTACCACACATGTTCATCCTTTTCATTCGGCTTTGGAAATGGGCTTCCTGACACATTTCTTGGATAAATCTCCTGGTAAATATTATGCGCCCAGGCACTCCGATGGTATTTGTGGGGTACTTGGCTTTAAATTCCTTCTCAATCCTGTCTCCCAGGGGCCTAGGTAACTTAGTAAAGAATTCAGTAGATAACTCTTATGTTGCCCACATTCTCCCACATTTTGAAGCAAGGTGGAAATAATCTACAGTGTATCTATGAACAGCTGTGTAAGACATCTCAGTACATACCAGGGACTTAAGAGTCTTGTATGCCGTATCCTGTTCATTGGTCGTCCCTATCTGTGGACTTTCAAGAAAGAATATCACTCTAATCTGATTAATAATATTTTACGTACCATTTGAGCCAAGGGTTTGTGCTTTCATCTGCTCATATTCAGTCTGGTAGCTCATGCGCCATGTTACGAAGATCTTCTTTTCAGTTTCCCCTAATAGATTTTCAATATATAGCATCTTATCTTTAGGGTTTTCAAACGGCTTGTCTGCTAAATGAAGCAGAACAGAACTTTCCCATCGATCAAATACTTTAGAATTGAAGTCTTCTGGCATAACAAAGATGGATCCTCTGTTAATGTTTGCTGAGGGTAACTGATAATACTCGGAGCTATTGTTCCACCGACTAGATCTAGCGGGGGGAACCATTGTGTCAGCTCCCATCCATCCACTTGTGGATCCTGCAGGAGCGTATGCAGGAACAGTCATATCTGTATCCACTGGGGGTTGGTAGTTGCTTATAGCAGACTCATTGGTTGAAAGTACATTTTCAGTTCTTGTTGCTGCTGCTATGACTGCTTCTGTCCTTACTAATTCAGGGTAGTCATCATCAAAATTGTTAACTTCATAGTGACTTGCTTCCTCAGATTCTTCATACTCGCGTATTTGGAGTGCAGTCATAAACTCATTAATAATGCCTTCGACATCTGAATCATAATTGTCAGAATCATAATTGTCAGCATCATCATCCGCATCAAATCCTCCCACCATGTCTTCTAGAAATCCATTTTCTACCACTGCAAGGACAGGGTAATCATCGTCAGTAAAATCATTGATTGTGAGAACATTCACCATGTGAACTTCCTCGTCCGTCTCATCATCATCTTTGCCGTAGACAGATGGTCTACTGGTTGATGCAGCCAGATAGTCGCCGAACCGGAAAGAAATACTACCATCATAATTAGTGGTAGTCAGGAAGGATGATGGAAGAATAGGGGTAATGACAAAAGAGGGCTTGAGGCTCCACAGCTGAGCGTGGAACTCGGAGGTAGAATGCTTATTGGCATTGATTGCCCTAACTCCTTTAGACTGGAGATACTCCACAACTTTTGCAACCTTGAAGGCAAAACCGACGTTTGGAGTATTGGATAGTCGGGCAGTGATACTCCTTGTAATCAAAAGGTTTGCCTCTGCTCCTTCCCACGAGTCATATCCTTTTGTCTTGATTGATAGCTGTATATGTCTAAAGAAATCTTTAATAGTCAGCATAATATCAGGCATTATGTAAACTAACTGATTGCCTTCAGATAAATCTACTTCAAGGGCCGCTATAATTCCTCGGTCATCACTTCCCCAGCGAGTATCCCTGAACACACATAAAGCCATATTACCAGTAAAACGTCTGTGTAATATCTGGAATCGTACCTGGAGGATTCCCAGGTGTATGAATTCCAGCCCTGCTTGGCTAAGTCTGCCATAGGAGTCTTCGGTAATAAAGCTCCTGTCCTGTTGTGTTGATCCGGTGACCAACATTCGTTCCTCTGCACGGAACATGTACACACGATGATGGATGGTATCCCTTCGTGTCATGTAAAGCACTTCTGCAGGGACAATTCTCGCCCCGTTGCTGCATTGACCTTTGTAGTTCTGTTTCAGGATTTAGAAGGAGGGCTAATGTATGTTCTCTTGGTTGTGCACCAGTAATCATCCTGCCTATATTAGCAAGATTCCTTCCTATCCTCTGGGCCTCATATCTTGCATGAGCCATTCGTCTGTAGTCTCAGATTTGATCCTCCACAAGAGGTGCACCTGATTCTCTTGCCACCATAATCTCACTTGCTTGGCTGACTGGGGGCCTGTGTGCCATTTGTAATCTTTTTCAATAAATCAAAGGGGTTTTGATATACCTTGATAGTGCCTCTCCCTTGAAATGCTTCTCCCTTGCTACTCAGATGTAGCTTCTTCAGTTGGTTTGTTAATGACGCTAGGTCCTGTTCCGGAACCTTCTTTGATTCAGCTAACTCCTTTCTCAGGGATGCTATCTCCTGTCGTATCTGTATTACAGAATAAAGAACAGAATTTAGCTGTCTGGTAATAGTTGGTAGGGCTACCAGAGGTTCTGATTTTTCAGTATACAAAACACCAGTTGTCGGCCAGTCAAATTTTGTTGATTCAATTGCTTCTTTCTCAAAGTTCATCCGTAGAGAGACTTCTTCAAGTGGCAGATCAGTTCTTCCAACTTTTCTACCTTCTTGGTAAGCTCTTCAGTAAGGGCTTCAGTCTGCTTCCTTAGCTTTGGGATTCCTGGTTTTGCAGTACCAGGTCCAAAGTCTGTTTTTGTTCTTTGATAATCTTTGAGACCGTCTGAAATTGTTGAAGCTGCTTCCCTTGTTCCTGTAACTGATCACGTAAATTTAGAGTGTGCAGGCAATTTTGTTTTGCTAGGGCAAATAGCGCCTTGTTCCCTAAGTCCACCCGATAGGATGTAACTTGGAGGTTATGCGCCAAGTCTAGCTTTGATGAAGAATCAAGATTTAAATAATCTAGTCCTCTCTTATCGCTCCAATAGTTTCGCCAAGTAGCGAATTGTTTTTCAAATTCTGCAAGGTCAGAGTTCATAAAACAAAGGCAAGTTTGAAGAAATAGTAGTTAGAAAGTAGATCCAGGCTTCCTTTGGCTCGGGATGTCTTAATTTCATGAATTCATGTCCTAAGTTTAGTTACGTCTTACTAACCACCCTTACTTCTTTGATTTATTTCCTTTGCCTAAATTATCTCAAGAGCATGATCTTCTGGGTACTTCACGCCTCAGCGCCATGGATTTAGGAGGATACTAGTAGCACTCCTGGGCTGACACGGCCTCACTCGGCGTCCTCCGCACTTTAACGGCCTTCAGCAATCACCCACTCCGGCTTCCCAACTCCGTTCAATCCAAGGCTCATTTTTCCCCAGAGATAATACTTCCAAAGATAAATTTTTGGCAAATTATTTCAATCATTGAAAGTAAATGAAAGGTTATTCGACTTATCCTAAACTAGGAATACAGGACTTCATTCATTAAAACAGAGCCCTTACCTTGGTCGCCAAGATCTGGAGGGTTTTACCCCTTCATCTTCTTCAACCTTGCTCTGATACCAAATTTTTACAGCATAAATCTTCTTGAAATTTCTTAACGAAATATCTTACAAACTAGGATCTTGTCAACTACTCACAATACCCTGACTGGGTTGCTTTCGAAGACAAATGAGAAAACTTACAAGCTTCTTAAACTCACACTCTGTGTAATGGCTAGTCTTGGTGAAACTTTGACTGTCCGTTACACTTACATTAACATGCTTATATAAGCCTTAGGATACTTCAAGGCTAAGTAAAGGTAAGGATTCCTTCACGTGAAGGATCGCACTAAACAGACAATCTGGATAAGGGGGTGCGCTGGAAAGTAAAGATGCGCACTGAAGGATGCTTTTCTGTAGTGGAACTTTAAAGTAAATCTTCAAGGACGATTTGATTCCTTGTAGGGGTCCACCACGTTCCTTTAATCATAGTGACTTGGGAATAAAGTTGATGTGTCATCTGGGTCGTCTATCTCCAAATTAGAAAAGCTGGCTGCCATTAATTCGAGTTCGGTGAGTGCGCCAAGAGAATCTGAGTCAGAATGATGCTCTTGCAGAGTCACAAAGCCGTTGCTGGGGCCATGTGTTGCATTGTTGTTGGGTGCATCTTCATACATCGCCATTATTGATGAGTAATGGTGAAGTTGCTGAACATAATCTTCGATCAGATCCGCCCAAAACCAGCAATGGCAAGTGTCAGTGGCACACTTGAAGAACCTTCTGTTTGGATTTCTACTGGTATGGGATACCAATAGAGCTGCATCTTTATGGCATGCACACTGCAATACAGGACTAGGAATTTCATTAGTGAAATTTATGCTGTAAGAAGTGTTACCCATGCATTTTGCCAGTCTCCTGACCGCCTCATCCGTAGTTTTATTCATAACCTCTGAGGTAGCCTTTATTAGTGCCCTGGTGGTAGGATTGTCTTCTTTGAATACCATCATATGCACCAATCTGGAAAGCTCATCAGCAAGAATATTGTCTTTGCCTTCTATGTGCTCAAAACTTACTGATATACCAGTTCCAGTGATGTAATCCGTGAGTGTTAACCATCTCACTCTGGAAGGCTTGTGACTTGAACATTTTTCATAAAATTGAACAATAGCCTTGCTATCTGTTCTGATCACTAGTTCCTTCTTATCCAGGTAATAAATTTTGAATTTTTCAAGGGATAGAATAACAGCTTGTACCTCAGCGTCAATTGTAGATTTTATAGGGTTGAACCTGCCGCTGGCGTAGGCACAAATCTTTTCTGTTGTCCTGGGAGAGCCTTTGCTTTCTTTCCATTTGCATACGCCACCCCATCCCTCCATGCATCCGTCCGTCTCCAGAACGACTACTGCATGTGGCGGTGGTATTTCAAGCTCAGGAAGATCTTGAACTAGATTTTTAATTGTTTTCACTATCTGCCAATCTTGCTTGTTCATCTTCCGTTCTCCCTTTCCTGAAGTCTTTGAATATAAGGGGCCAAGAATCCTTCCTAGATTTGGAATATACATCCTAGCATAGTTAAGGATGCCCAACCACCTTCTAAGAGACCTTGTTTCTGATAAGGTCTTCTCATCTGTAGAAAGGACCTTCTGCATAATATGTGGTTGCAATCTTACTTTGGAGTCTCCAATGGTAACTCCCATCTTGTCTTACCCCGATCTTCATTTTAGTGGGACTTAGAACAAGCCCATTTCGTTCACAAACTGAGATGAACCTCCTTAGGTGCTCACGATGCTCTTCTGCAGTGTTAGAGAATACAAGAATATCATCTACATAGACTGCAACAAAATCCTCCATACCTTTAAAGCATTGGTCCATTTTGCGCTGGAATATTGCGGGCGCATTTTTAAGACCGAATGGCATGACAAGCCATTCGTATAGACCATCTATTGCCCAGAATGCGGTCCACGGTATGGATTCCTCATCCATCGCCACTTGATGAAACCCACTTTTAAGGTCAAACTTTGAGTATATCTTCGAGAAACTTATCTTGGCGACAATTGTATTGATGCCGGGTAGCGAATACTGATCCTTTTCAGTATTATCGTTTAGGCGCTTGTAGTTGAAGACAAGCCTTTCCTTTCCCTCTGCTTTCTTTTCCTGTTGTAGGATCAATTTCCGTACCTGATTCCACTAGGATGGCTGTGGTTCTGTGCTTGGAATTTGAAGGTCGTATAACCTTCATGTCGAGGAGCTTCTTAACATGCTTCGCCATTGTTTCCTTCAGCTTCGGTGTCACATGCTTGAGGGGCCTGTCCTCAATGATCAAGTCAGGATTTTTAATCAAAATCTTGCATTTTACCTGATTTAGGGCCCAGTGCCTCAGAGGCTCTTCCCCAATAAACCCTAATTTCTTCAGGCGTTCCAGCTCCCTGGGGCTAATGAATTCTTCATTGATTATCCCCTGTCTAGGCACAGCAGCACAAAGATCATAATATTCACAGAGCTCCATATCTAACTCTTCCAGATATGCAATATCATGAACCTCAGGAGTCGTAACAACAGAAGTGATAAGCTTATAGAATGTTACCTCCCCTTTTTCAATACGCAAGCCACCTTCCATGGCCCTGATGAAGTTCATACCCACTATAAAATGTAATCCTTTGTTTAGCGTAGGCATCACGTACGTCCGGGGCAGGCGGAAATAATGCTCTCCTACCCATAGCTTCCCATCCTTGAGAACTTCCTCAACTCTGGTGGCACCATTGACACCCTGTATCAAAGTATCAGTTAGTGATGGTTGACGGAAATCCCTAGGGATTACTTCCTTATTACAGACGCATACTGCAGCGCCAGTATCCAAGATTGCATTGAGTGAGATTTTTCTACTGCCAATCTCAACATCTATCTTTAAATTCAGCAGGTTGTTCTTGGGCTGTAAGGCAGAAACCATTAGATCACCATAGTTCAATACTGGTAAAGACATCTGCTCTTTTAATGAAGCAATTTCGGCCTTATCAATATCAGCTAAATTTTTCATCAATTGGATTTGCCTACCAAGGTCTGAGATTTTTACCTCCTGTTCTTTATTGAGCATACCTAGGAGATCATTCTCCATTCTTAGTTGCTCCATTTCCCTTTCCTCATCTGATGGTGTTTCCTGAACAACTATCACTTGCTGTTCTTCCAGATCACGAATCTTTTCTTTTAGTTTCTTGTTTTCCTCTTCCAGATCAGCCTCTCTGAGACTCAGCCTTTGTAATAGCATGAACTGCCTGTGAGCTAGGCTCCTCCATTCTTCCCTGTGGATAGGCTGACTGGCTTTCCTTTCCATTGGAATCTGTATGCTGAAACAATGCATTGAACATAATCCACATAAGGTGAACTTACATTTCTCGCAGTCCATCCGGTTACCGGGCTTTACTGTGATTTTGCAGTCCTTGCAAATTGCAAGGTCCATCAGCTCATATTGCCATTCATGCTGACAGAAGTACTCCTTCCTGGTTACCCTTAACTGTGGCCTCCATCCGGAAGTCCCTATTAAGTAGTCTTCGGGTTCTTCTTCTGTCATCATCAAAACATCATACTGCTTCTTTTCTCTGAGCTTTGGGATTGTAAAAACTGCATCTCTATATGAGGCTTCATCAAAGGTACTGTATAAGTGATATGCTCCTCCAAATTGTGGAGACATAGGAGCTGAGCCGTCATCATCATCATCTGATGCTTGCTTCCTCAATCTTGATGATTCTGCCATCGCGCCTTGATGTACCTTTACCTCTTCCTTCCTTCGGGCCTTCTCCAGCTGTGGGAGATAGGCTGTCAAAGGCTCCTTTTCCTTTAGCTGTTGCCTGTATTCTCTTGAAGATCTCAATAATCTGGGTTGTGATTCTTCCTCATTTATTTTAACCTTTGTTCTTCCCGCATTCTGAGTTCACCAAGTTGTGGCATAAAACCTTCGAGAGCCGTTGGCACTCTGCTTGGTGTAGAACCTCCTGTCTTCGCCAGATATCTTTCAATAAATTCTTCCAACGGCAGCACTGATGGTTCTATCTGGTTTTCTCCTACTGACTCTCTTTCTTGCGAGGTGGAACCAAAGCCTTGGTTGCCTCTCTCTGAGTCTTCAAGCTCACCGACCTCGTATATTTCAGGGGTAGCAATCTTCTCTATCACTAGTTGTGCTATCCTGTCATGATAGTTAATAACAAAGGAGTCATCAGAAATGTTAGCAAGTATTATCTTAACTTCTCCCCGGAAATCCCCGTCAATAACTCCTCCATTTATCAGCAAGCCTTTCATAGCCATACTAGCCCTTAAGGCTATTCTTCCATAGGTACCTTCTGGCAGTTGTATACAGATACCTGTTCTGATAATTGCTTGAGTGCTGGGGAATATCTCCTGCTCTTCAATGGAATATAAATCATATCCAACTGCTCCTGAAGTCTTTCTACATGGTAACCTTGCGTGCTCATGTATCCTCTTGACATATAGCCGATGATGGACTTCTTCTTCCTGGAGCATCATAATTTCCACGTTTTCTTCCTGCTGGGCAGTTGTATTCTCCTTCTGAAATTGAATAAATATTTGAAAGATCAAATTCATTAACACCAATAGATACTATATCATAGTCTTTTTCCAGATTTAAGGATTCCAAAACTGAAACCCTGTGCATCAACTTCCTTGGGTTTTTGCATTCTGATGCGTAGTGTCCTTCCTCTCCGCAAGCATAGCACCGACAGTTTTTCTTTCTGAGGTTGAGGTGCTTCCGTTTTGCAATTCTGACATGTGAGGAGTGAGGCTTCCCCTTGTAGGATGTGCTCTTCCTTGCCCCGAATTTCTTCCCATGTCCTCCATATACCCCGTGAACAGGTGTTTTACCACACATGTTCATTCTTTTCATTCGGCTTTGGAAATGGGCTTCCTGGCACATTTCTTGAATAAATCTCCGGGTAAATATTATGCGTCCAGGCACTCCGATGGTATTTGTGGGGTACTTGGCTTTAAATGCCTTCTCAATCCTGTCTCCTAGTGGCCTGGGTAACTTAGTAAAGAATTCAGTGGATAATTCTTCTGTTGCCCACATTCTCCCACACTTTGATGCAAGGTGGAAGTAATCTACAGTATATCTATGAACAGCTGTATAAGACATCTTAGTACATACCAGGGACTTGAGAGTCTTGTATGCCGCATCCTGTTCATTGGTCGTCCCTATCTGTGGACTTTCAAGAAAGAATATCACTCTAATCTGATTAATAATGTTTTGCATACCATTTGAGCCAAGGGCTTGTGCCTTCATCTGCTCATATTCAGTCTGGTAGCTCATGCGCCATGTTACGAAGATCTTCTTTTCAGTTTCCCACTATCGAGTTATTTAAATAGTAATTAAATAATTACTAATAATTTAATAATCATTAATTATTTAATTAATAATTAATTAATTAGTTTATTTCAGTAAATTGGAATAATATTCAAAACGTTATTTGCAGATAATACTTTTGATCCATTTATCCAGATCTTGAATCGGTTATATTTTTTCATATCAAATAGATATTGTCATATTTTTATATTTATTTATATTTTTTGATTTTGATTGGATAGTTAATCACCTGGGTTAAAGAGTATTTTAAATATTTAATTAATTACTGATTTGGTAATAATAAATTGGATAAATTGAATTGGGGGGAGAGAAATTTTAGTAATTTTAAAGGAAGGTGCATTGTTTCTGCGACATTATTTACAGAAAAAAGAAAAAAAAAAAGAAGAGAAATTAGCATTAAGGCGAAACGAGGCGCAAAAAGTGGGAGAGACGCTCCGTGGACGACAACAGGTGCAGTACTCTCCTGCTGGTCCTTTGGGGATGGGCGACGTTCGCGGCGGCGGCGGGAATCGCCCAGCGTGGTTGCAGCAATACGATCTGGTCGGTAAGATCGGAGAGGGAACCTACGGTCTGGTGTTCCTGGCACGGACCAGCCACCGCAAGGGCTGCATCGCCATCAAAAAGTTTAAGCAATCGAAGGAGGGCGATGGAGTATCTCCCACCGCCATTCGTGAGATCATGGTGCGCCTCTTTCCTCCATGCTTCCATTTTATTTGTCCTCCGAGGCGAAAAAATAGGGAGGGGGGGGGGGGGGGGGGGGGGGGGGGGGGGGGGGGGGGGGGGGGCTATTTCCCACATCGAGTCTAAAATCAACATTTTACTTGATTAGTCTGGTTTTCCATTGCATAAAGTGATATTATATCTTCTCTCTGGATTTTCGGACTGGGACAACTGCCTGTAATCTAGGTTTTCAGGCTGTAGAACTGCATTTTCATCTTAAATAATCTTCTTTTCTATAACTAAATCTAATTCGAGTTGATAATGTGTTTATTTTATTTCCACGGATCACAAAGGTTTGCCCATGTAAAGTAGGGGAGGTGATTATGAGATATCCCACTCGTTTGAAGGGTAAATTGAACATTGTAGAAGATGGAATTATTTACAGTGAAGTAGTTACTTTGGAATAGCCGAGCCATTTGGAATTAACTAATGTCCAACCAAGAATCTTGAAAGGAATCAAAATAAGCTTTGATGTCATCTATTTTTTTTCCGACCATAGTGTGGGATCATCAAACTACATTGATTATAACTTCTCCTTATAGTATTGGATTTTTTGGTCAGTTGGGGCTTCACTGATACATACACACTCATATGTAAAAAGGAAAGGAGCAATTTAGCGCGTTAGATGTGTTGAATGGATTTTATGATATTGTCCTAAATTGGCCCCTCGTATCTTTATGGATTATATGGCCTGAAAAACAATAGATTGCTAGAGCACAGATGTAAAGATAACAAAATATGTTGACTAATAATCTTTGCCACTTAATTTCCAATATGTTTGGTAACTTGTGCTCAATAATATTATACTTGCTTATGCCTTAACATTCTTACTTATTTGGCATTTGTTTATGGCCTTCATAATAACTAGTAATAATTCATGCAAAATATGTATAAAGTACGATAACTATAAATAATTTAAATGAAAGAAAGTAGAGAAAAGGAAAAAATAGTATAACTAAAATACAAAATGTTTCACTAGGAACACATTGTGTTATGAATTATGATCATTGACCTGATAGTTGATAGTGAGAATATGACTTGTATGTGTAATGGGAGAATTCTTAGTTTTCATATTCTGAGTCGAGGAGTAGAGAACACTTAATTGTAATATGTTTTATGCATATTTAATGCATTCAACAAGAAGGGGTTCATCAAGAGAAGAAAGTTATCTTCCTCTCCTTCTCTCCTCTCTAAATTGTGGTCAAACAATCTCATTGCTCTTTTCTCATTAGCAACCCATTTATTATCAATCTCCAACGGTCCAATCTTACGCGCATAATAGTTGGTTACAAAGCTGATCATGGGAACCTGATTCCAACAACATTTAGAATATTTCTACTATTGCATGTAGATATGTTGGTTAAGAAACTAGTTGCATACCATATCCTGACTGGTGACACATTGTGGAATTGGATTTTACTTTCATATTCATGATCCAAAGCAACCCTTAGTCATTGCGGACCACATCAGTGAGTATTTTAGTTGCCACCCAACTTTTTATCACTCTCACCTAACCCCTGTTTTGCATATGTTTCTCTCTGTTGGAATAGAGGTAGAGTTCCATGCTTGAAATTTCATTAATTCTCTTTGTTGCAACTACAATGAGTGCTTGGAACTTTGCCACCATTTACACCTCTATCTCTTCCATGAGATCCTCATTGATCACTCCACCTCTATCCACTTGATTTTCTTATCAAACTATTCTTGCATAGCAACAACTTACTACTGTAAATCATGATTTAAAATCTCAAGCTGTATCAGAGCAAATCATGATTTAAAATCGATTTATGATCGGAATGATACAGTTTCAGTATTGTATCCTGCCGTGCCGATATGGTTTTATATTTTTTTAAATATAAATATATTAATTAAAAATAAATATTTTAAAAAAATTAAAAATATAAAAAATAAAAATAAAATAAATTTTTTAAAAAGGAAAAAATACGGGATCACGACGCCTCCATATGGTAAAAATTTTATTATATATTTTTGAAATTAAAACAAATACAATATATATATATATATATAAATTAATAGATAGTTTTAGTAGGGTTGATTAAGCTTGGTTAGATTATTCTATTTATAGCTAGGAGTTGATTGAAATTATTAACCTAAATTTATTTTCTACATCCCACCCGCTCGCCTATGGGCCCAGTCGCGACCCATGCGCTTACGGGAGTCCCCTCTGTGACCCATGTGCCAGCAGGCAACCCTGTCACGACCTTGCAGCGGCCCGCGGTGCAGGCAGTTAGCAGAATGGTAAATTTTAAACCATGCTACAAACAAAACTCAATTTATGATTATTCTTTTGATTGTCTTTTAGTGAAACTTTAGCCTCTTCTCCAAGATGTCATCTCTTCTCCAACAACTTTTGCCTTTTGATTTGTCGACTTTAGATTCATGGATTTCGTCAGTTATAGGTTTGTCATAAATTGCCTAGCATGTTGAGCGGTATGGTTGAAATGTACTTGTTCCGATAAATTACTGAAATTCACTAATATTGATGTGAGGAAATGTTGGTTGTGCCAATGAGCATCTTATTGTGTCGACACTTGGCCCATTTTGACACATTTAAAAATAAGTGGAAGTAGATTAAAAGTAAAATTGATAATTCATTTCGACACACATTTATTTGAACATGATAAAAGTAACTTTTAATTAAGAAATCTAATTGATATAGTTTCTTAAAGGCAAAAACTTTAAGGTTCTTAAATAAATATGCAAAGAATGAGTTAGCCCAACTAGCTGAAAAAAAATGTTATTTAAGGATTTTCAAAAGCATGCAGGTGTATGGGTCCCACCACATAATGCATATACGGTCCATATGTTTCAAAATATATTGACAAGAATTCTTAAGATTGTGCCTGAGTACTAAAATGTATTAAGTTTATATATACTACATAAAATATTAAGTTAATCAACCTAAGCAATACAAAAACCATCTATCACTTAACAAATTAAATTAAAAATCCTAAATGATGTAATTGCATATAAAATATTTTATCACCTTAAAATATATATTAACAAAATGTATATAACACATACAAGGCATGTTAATCCTAAACGATGGATGCAAATGAAAATTTTGCATGTTTTCCGAAGCAATCCATGGATTTTGTTTGTTTATTTATTTATTTTCATTAAAATAAGTCTAAGCAAATGTAATGAACTGGTCATAACAAGGATATTAAGAAGTAGAAGCAATATAGGGGTATTGTCCTATATTGGTTTAGCCCACATTATCTTTATGCAGACATAAGTAGAAGCAATATTGCCCTTCGTTATATCTTGTGTGGCTACTTACTGGCCTGCTTTTCTAGAATAGGGCTATTCTTCTCTCCCATGTCGCTCCATTTTCTATATTGAGATCAAGCACTATCATTAAAGAATGCTCTCTATGAGCTCACAAACTGTCAATTGCTTATGATTCTGTCTTGGATACATAACAAATTTTCTTTGTTGTAGAAAGAGAAGTAAATGCATACCATGTGATACTCTACATATCTTCTCATATTATTTTCTTGTCATTGCAGCTATTGCGAGAAACTTGTCACGAAAATGTTGTCAAACTAGTGAATGTACACATCAATCATGTGGATATGTCGCTCTATCTTGCATTTGATTATGCTGAACATGACCTTTATGTGAGTATTCTGATCACATTATAAAGAAAACAATTTTCATACACATTTTCACTTTTTTAAACATGAATTGCACTAATGAGAATGATTAGCATGTGATAAAATTTAGCTAATCAATGTTTTAATTAAAAACAATAACAATTTGACTACAATTATTACTCAGTTATGGTTGACATTACTGTTGAAATTGTTATGACAAAGCTTATGATAAACCAAGATTTTTATTGACTTAGAAAAACTTATGATGAAGACTGGATAACATTTACAATGAGTTTTGGAGAAGGGACATGAATAGTTATATTGATGTGATAAAAGGTATTTATTCAATGAATTATTAGCGTTAGAGCTTCTATTGATTCAAAGAAAGCTTATGATATAGTCCTTGGTGAATTTTAGAGAAGAATGAAAAGTTGTATTTATGTGATAAAAGATATGTGTTTTCATATTATTACTATTGCTAGAGCTTGTGAGTGACATATTTTTGTTAAATGGTCAGCTCTAAATCCCTATTAATTTTAGATGAATTAACTTATAATATCGAATACAAACTTCCTAGGCTATGTTATTAATAGATACATTATGTTAATTAATTAGATTATAATTAAATTAAATTGAAAGCTTGAGTGTGAAGGAAAACATTATAAAGGTGCTAATTTAAGTAAAATAAAAATGGAATATATAAATTGTAGTCTTAGTAACAAGAAATGAATCAAGGTGATACTAAGATTGATGAGCATGAAATCTTTGTTTGGCTTTTTAGATATCTTCAATCAATCATTGAATAAGATTGAGAGGAACTTATAAAGCCTTGTGTGATTGTCATGTCCCTTCTAAGCTAAAAGGAATATTTCTTATTGTATATATATGAGAATTGGATTATCAGGAAAAAACAAACACATCTAAATAGTAGAAATGAGAACGCCAAGATGCATGTGTGGAGTTGATAGAAAGGATAAAATAAAAATACAAATATTCTATAGAATATAGATGATATGTTGAAATGGTATAGAGATGTTCAAAAATGACCAATTCATTGAAGCATTGATTTCACTGGAGGTGCAAGGAGTACAAGGAAACTAAAGAAAACATTGTTCAATGTAATAAAAGTGATTTAATTAGTTTCAACATTAGTAGGAATATATAGCTATTGATAGAGCTTAATACGAGATAAGATTTATGTAGTTGACTTCAAATAGTTGGGAAACTCAATTTGGCGTTGATGATTTTTATATATTAAAAAAATAGTAAGAGAAATAGTAGTAAGTAATTAAATTCAGAGGCACTTCCAAGAGATATAAACTCTCTAATGACATATGTACAAGATTTGAGGCTTTAAATAGCAGTAAGTAATAAATTCAGAGGCACTTCCAAGAGATATAAACTCTCCAATGACATATGTACAAGATTTGAGGTTTTAGAATGACATAATTGAAAAATTAAATTTGGCAAATGTGAAATTATATACACACACACACACAACCACTCAAGATAGCAAGAAGTGTACCATGGATGTAAAACTAAATAAACTCTTTTAGAAAATTGAACTCTTTTCTATAATTTTAATATCTTAAAATAATTTATTAATTATAAAATCTATTTTTTTCTCTTAAAATTTTAATATTTTAAAATATTCGCTCAAAATTTAAAATGAGATAAAATTAATAGGATTTACTAATTTTGAAATACATTTTACATGCAGAATGAGTAGAGAATAAATATGAACAGTGTTACAATTATATTGAAATTACAAAATTTACTAAAAGGTAAATAAATAAGATACACAAAAATAAAATTTTCTATAACAATATTGTGCATTTTCACCATGAAAATTTCAACTTATTTGTGATAAATTAAAAAATCTAGTTAAACAACATCACTATAATTATAATTAAATCACAGTAATATACAGATAAATAAAATAGTTTAATAAATAAAATAAATCAAAATAGTAAGATATATAAAATTTAATTTAAATCAAATTATGAAAAAAATAAATGTATTGACAAAATATAATAAATATGTTTTAATAAAAATTATTGAAATGGGAGTTATATGACCTAATGAGAAAGAGAGCAATACAATAATTAAAGTTTTCTAAATTTTTGCCATTCAATTGTTTGCAACTTGTTTACACATAGACATACGTTAATTGAATGGTGAAGCCTAAGGTGCTAATGGAATTGTTATATAATTTAATTAAAGTTACTTCATGTTTAAAATTCTAAATATATGACTCTTTAGAAAAATTTTCAAAGATTATTTTTTCATAGGTATAACCTCAAATTATTTAAGTATTTTTAAGACATACATTATTTGAACTAATTACAAGGATTAGTACAATGCATGCTTGAATACTATATAAATAGTCTAAAGTACAATATCAATATATAATTATAAGTAAAATAATTATCTTAAAGGTTATTTGTAAGTTAATTAAATTTAAAATGTTAAATGCTTCCATTAAAGCGTACCAAATATCCGACTAAGTGGGGTCGGCTATATGGATTCTCTTATACTGTTGGGCTCAATTCCCTACTATTTCCTGATCTATATGTAAATGAATTTTATGCTATATTTAAATGAATTTTATTTGATTATCATTGCTAATCAAGTTTTTTTTATCTTCTTTTTCCTTGATTAATGTGTGTTTTTGTCATGATATCATATAGCCTAACCTGAACTTTTATTAGTTGCCTATTTACATGTCCATACTATCTTAAATATTCTCGTATGTTCACACATCCACCTTAATATCCTTATTTAAGCAACTCATCTTTTACTCGTGTGCTCGATTCATAGCTTTAACATTTAGCTTCATTTATAAAACTTCCCCTTAAGCTTCAGACGTACTTTACGATCACAAAGAACACTTGATGTCCTCCTCCATTTAACCATCCTATTTATATCCTATGTAAAATATCTCTATTGTTCTTTTGCAAAAATTATATTAAATATTAAAACTTTCCATTATAGGTAACTCATTATCTTCTATTTTAACAATTGTCTTACTAAATATACACTACAACATATTTAATTGTGCCAATTAGATCCATTTGTAAACATATGACAATATTTAATTCATTATATCGATGTTTAAATGCATAGTTGGCATCGATATGCGGGTTGAGCTTTAGCTTATATACATATGGATTAATATCTTTTATGTGTGTAATCAATATTGCCCTGTTTATTCTTAGGAAATTATAAGACATCACCGGGAGAAGCTCAATCACCCTATTCACCAATACACTGTAAAATCATTGCTTTGGCAGTTGCTTAATGGTCTGAACTATCTTCACAGGTAGGGATTATATATGCAGTTCTACTTTTGATTTTTTTTACTTCTGTAATTGTTGTTGTTTACTCAATTTAAGAACATTTCTATGACTGCTATTATTGCTTTATGAGAAAGAGATCGATGAATTTTAAAATCTTCTATTTTTTTGTGCAGTAACTGGATTATACATCGGGATCTCAAGCCTTCAAATATTCTGGTATATATGTCTAGGTTTCTAATTTTAAGAAATTACCTCAGTTTATATGTTTGTCTCCAATGTGAATTAGGTGATGGGGGAGGGGGAAGAACATGGAGTCGTAAAGATTGCTGATTTTGGACTTGCCCGAATATATCAAGCTCCACTAAAACCGTTGTATGAAAATGGGGTAAATATCATTGTAACATGTAATATATCTTTTTTTTTTTTTGATTTCTAGTTCCTCAGTATGATTTGTCACCAAGTAGTGTTGATTTGAATGCTTGATTGGCTTCTTAAGTTTTTAGTTATTCTTGCACACATATATCTCAATGGCTAATGAGAAAAAAAATTATTGGTTAAGCTGGTAGCTTTTTTTTGGCAAACTTGACAAAAGCTTAAAAATTTATGTCATGCTAGGCAACACAACGTTTATAGGCCCATATGAGGAATGATACTCTACACTAGTTGGCATCGATAAACTATTATTGCACTTTTAATGTGCTGCTTGGGTCAACAGAGTAGCGGATGAGATTCATCATTTTGTTCAACACATTCTAGCGCCAATAGTCTTGTGTGGTACGTGAAGAAGTGGCCCCAGAGACATTGAGGAAGCCATGGAAAGACCAATTTGAAGAGGAGGTGCTGGGTTGATTTGATCAAGTAAAGACGGGATATGAAGGTCATGAGGGCATGTTGGCGATGCTGTGTGGGCCTATGAGGTCTGTTAGTCACTTGCCGAGAGGAAGATGAAGTCACTTGCTAAGAGGAAGATGAAGGGGGTGTATATGTGTGGGTGGTGCTTTGGATTAATTTAGTTTAAGTGAGTGGTCAGTCATTATTCTAACTAAATTTGTTAGGGTTTTTTGAACACATATATATCTCAACGGCCAATGAGAAGAAAATTTATAGGTTGAGCTGGTAACTTTTTGGTAAACTTTACCAAAACTTGAAAATTTATCCATTCTAGGTAGCACATGTTTACAAGTCCATATGGGGAACATGTTACGCAGGTCAATATGATTCATCTTCTCTCATTCAATTCATACTAGTATCAATAATCTTGTATGCTTCGGGAAGAAGTAACATAAAAAAAACTTGTGGAAGGCACAAAAAGCCCTATTGAAGAGCAGACAGTAAGTTGATTTGACCAAGTAATGAGGGAGAGATCAAGGTCATAAGGGCTTGTAGGCGATGTTGCATGGGCTCATGAGGTCTGGTCACTTTTCGAGAGGAAGACGAAGGGGGTGTATACGTGTAGGTGGTCCTATGGATTAATTTGTTGGGTGGAGTTTGGGTGAGTCATGATTCTAATTAAATTTGTGGGGTCAGGATTTGGGGTGGGGTTTTCAAATTTTAATTATTTAGATTAAGTGAGGGAAGAATTTGGACATTGGTTGAAGGGGGCTAATTAATTGATTAGTTTAGAATTTATATTTTAATCCATAAAGTGGGAGAAAGAGTGTGGATGTTAATTCTTAAACTTTCTTAAGTTTACTTAATGTATGATATGCAATTGATTAAATTGGAAGAATGTTATTTTCATTGATTTTTATAATTATAAATAAGTTTTATATTATTATTATTTTTTAATTTTTCTTTAACTAAACAGATTTATTTAATTAATTAGTTTTAAAATTGACATAAACTATATTTCAAATTATATGAATATAATTTAATTATAATTTTGCTCATGTTAGATTGCCTATAATAAGTCTTTTTATTAGTTAGTATTATGAGTACAACAACAACAATCAAGTCTTATCCTATTAGGTGGGTCGGATATTTAGATCTTTTTACGTCATTGAGCTCTATCTCCTATTATTATTAGCTAGTATTATGAGTAAAATTTATATAAAGTTATCTCAACATAAAAGTAAAATTGAAAGAAATTATATTGATATAACTTTATTAAAAGTATAAAATCAATGCAAAAGAATTAAATGAGTTTTACTCATTCAAATTAATCTGGGTATGCTTTAACACATGTTAGCAATATGTCGAGATGCTGAATAATATACTAAAATTTAATATTATCTAATTGCTAGAGTCGCTTTTCTATAAGTAAAAGTTAAGTGAATAATTATTAAAGAAATAAAATTTATCTAAATTAATTTTGGTATACTTCTTCTGCATACCAAAGGGTAACCATATTGAAACCCTACTATTTTAGTTAGGAACTGAAACTCCATCATAGAATGAACCCTAACGCTAGCTAGCTATTTTCTCTTCACCTTTTCCTCCAGTGTTTCTTCCTCCCTCTGTCTCCAACTCACTAATAGCGTCACTCATCTACACTGATGCAATACTAATATTGTGCTGTTTAAGTGAAATATAGAAATTGTGACACAATTCAAGATTTCAAACCTTAGTTTAAAGTACATGCTAGATGACTTTGTGTGAGTCAGCCAGGTATAGTTTTATTAACTCTTTTAGACACTTGCTTGCTTTGCTAAATTTGCCTCTCATAACAAGATATATGCTAATTTATGAGGTTTTCCATTCAGGACATATATTTTTTGAACTCTTCCATTTTTTTTTTAAAATTTTGATAACTGAGTCAAATGCTGATTGGATAATCTTCCATATAAGTGAGTGACATTTAGATAAAGGTAGAATAACAAATGGTTTCTCTTTGGAGTATTAACAGGAATGAACAAATGAATCATGCTGTAATTATATGTAAGTTGTTAGGCACCTATATTAGCCTTATAAAGTTCAATTATTAGGATAAAATCAATGTAACCTATTCTAAACAGTTAAGATTCTAGGCTTGTTAATTGTCATTGTCGTCTGCAATTATGTTCTATGTACTATCCATGATTTGAAATCTTGTACTCTCCTGGGCGAAATGGTCATAATGTATTGTTCCAGTAAATTACCGAAATTCAATACTATTTGACACAAAAAATATCTTCTTCCTCTACTTTAACTCCTTCCTCTTTCAACCTCCAATCCATTACTGATACCATATATCAAAATGTTGGTACAATACCAAAATAAAATCGTTCGAGTCAAAAGACCAAAACTCCAACATGGCTTAAACTACAACATGGTTTGAGATTTTGAACCTATGTACTATCAGAAAAGAGAATAAAAAACATAGGCACTCACTATCTTCAAAGAAAACAATAAACAAAATAGGCAAAATTGTACTATGGACTATGACTTTCTTTTGGTACTCATGCACTATGACAAAGACTTCTAATGCTTTTGTGCTTTTTTAGAACCTTTAGCTAAGCGCTTCTATAAAAAATTTTGTTGATGGCTATAGTATCTTACTAGTAAGCTAATTAATTTTGTACTTTGTCAATTTACAGGTTGTAGTAACTATTTGGTACCGGGCTCCTGAGCTGTTGCTTGGAGCAAAACACTACACAAGTGCTGTTGGTATCCTAGTACATCATAATTTAACCTATAATGCATTTTCTATTAAGATCCTTACATTGCAATTAGATATGTGGGCTGTTGGATGCATTTTTGCTGAGTTATTGACTTTGAAACCATTATTCCAAGGAGTAGAAGTCAAAGCTACTCCTAACCCTTTTCAGGTATCATTATTCATGACTTTAAGGTGTTTGATGGCACCTTTGTCGAATAGGCTTTTTTAAGTTTACTTGCTATAATTATATTTAGTGGTTGTTTCTAAATTCTGAAATGTCTTCTTAGCTTGACCAATTGGACAAGATATTCAAGGTTCTAGGTAAAAGGTTGTTCTCTATATTTGTTTAGCACTACCTTTCACATTGTTTTATATGCAACAATGCTTTTCAGGGCATCCTACACCTGAAAGATGGCCAACTTTGGTTAATCTTCCATATTGGCAAAATGACCAGCAGCATATTCAGGGTCATAAATAGTGAGTTGTCCTATATCCCAATTACAAAGTAAAGTTATTCATTCAGTATTAAGAAATTGTAAATCTTTTTTTTTCCCACTGCAGTGAGAACCATGGCCTGCATAATTTTGTTAATTTGCCACAGAAAAGCCCTGCGTATGATCTCCTATCAAAGATGCTGGAGTATGTAATTTTTTTAGTTATTACTATCCAGTTCCATAGTAAAAACAGTCAGTATACTATTATTTTGGTTCCCTGCTAATAGCATTATGCTTGTATGTGTCAGAGCCATTAAATGTTTAAGAAATTTTGAATTACTTACTTGCTGAATGGATTTAGTCTCAGCATGTAGTAGTTCTGTCAATAATCATACAATACAGTATTCTCCCTCCAGTTATTAAAGCGTTCTTTTCCTAGCTAGGTTTTCATTCTCCAATCTTCTTGGGAGGAGGCCATGAGTTAGTATGATGGCTCAATCAAGGTTTGGATTCTTGTTCCAAGTTGGGCTTTTGATCCCCAGCTAGAACCAATCGACATTGGTGTTCGTGCCAGTGCCGGATGGTATGTTGAACACCAAAAGAAATGGTGGAAGTCGGGAAGGAGAGTAGGAAGAAGAATAGCTTTTCATTTTGGGATGTCGCAGTGAAGCCATGAGAAGAAGCATCGTTGCAAAATCTCATAGACGAGAAGGGCAAAGGAATTAAGACCTTGCTGCCTTGTGAGGAAGTCCTTATCGCCTTGAGGAACCTTCTGATCTCACTTGGAGTTAAGATTGCTGGATCTCACCTGATTTTGAATGTCGCTGTTGTCAAAAACTTCTAAATGACAATGCACTCTCATAGAAGACTTATGTCCGTGTCGATGGAACCTCTTTGTTGTGTCAACTAAAGATTCTTGTGCCTTAGGCAATAGGAACACCTCCATTATATCATGGTAGACTTGCGAAAGCATTGTAGATGTGCTTAGATGATTTTCCTATGCTAATATCCCACCACACTCTCACAAAAGACTTGTGTAGGTTGTGGGGTTTTTGTCAGCCTCAAGGGTTTGACATGTCAATTAATAGGCGAAATAAAATGTTTCATCAATGCCGATCGACATGAAATGATACTTTAATTCATGGCACAACACCTTTCCTTCTATCGTGCTCCCAATCTCCTCTCTACATCATGAAGCCTTATTTTTTTTTCATCTTCTAGATTTCTTCTCTCGCCATTGTGAAATTTGTCTTTTTCCCTTTACTCCATGGGCATTAAATTCTAGACTTATTTTTCTCTAAATTTAAACCAAAAAGTCTTAATCTCCCTATAGTTGATCTACAACATCACACCTTCTTGCCTTGCTACCAATCACTAGTAAAACAAACTTCTCTGTGCACACCCATTCCCTTCATTTGTGCTTGGGCTTCTCTTGTTTTGTTCTGTAGACTTCACACTTGAACCCCAACCTCTATTGATTTCTAAAATAATAATAATAATAATAATAATGATGATGATGACATGAGTAAGAAAAGCAAATCATAAGAGATCTTGATTTTTTTCTTCTTTAAAAACAATAATATTCAAGATTTTTTCGCCTCTCCATCTTAAGTTGAAGTATCGTTAGATTATATTTCATCATCTCTTGTTTGTTTTTGTGCGTGATTTAAGACTATTGTCTCACAGAGTGGACCCTAAGTTCTTTTTCAACACTTCTATCTTTATTAGTTGAAATTTCAAAAGGATACATTAGTCTTATCCCTCTTATAATATAATCTTTCTCTTGAGTAGATTTCAAATGGTACACAATCTCCATTCTCATATTCTCATGTGGATAATATTGCATCTTACCCATCTTCTTTCTTTGTATTAACTCATTGTACCCATCTTCTTGCTTGGTATAACTTATTGTTTCAGGAGTGGATGTTGAAACGACTGTCTAATCACGAGCCATGTTGATCGACATGGTGAAACTTTTTGTTCTTCTCATTGTGGACATGCAAAATTATTGATATGACATGCGGTGGGGACTTGCGAGATGCTTCCTTTATTAGTGTCTTCTATGAGAAACTTTGACTTCTTTAAATAAATAGTTTTTTACAATGAGATGCAAGAAGTCGCGACGCAAGAAGCTCTATACCTCTCCTTTGTGTCGAACCTTATACCTTCGTATTGAAACCTTAGCATCCCCCAACACTAGCTTCCATGTAATATCTATCCACTCCAAGTAAGCTTCCTTGTTTCCTGTCTTCTTCCTCTTGCTCTAATACTGGTGTTCTTTCTCCTCTCTTTTCCTTCGGCACCCCTTTGACAACTATACTTGGCACCCTAATTGAGACTGATACTTGTTGTTGATGACACAACTTAAGCTGACTAAGGAATAAAAATCTAGCTTGACTCAATATTTCAATCCTTGGTTTCAACTTTAATATATCCTTTTCACTCCGTGACCTCTCATGAGTTATTTCACCCTTCAAGTTTTAAAATTTATGATATCTTTAGTATGAGGCAATGTTAAAATATTGTTCTTTGCTTGGGTATCAGTCCCTTGCATGAATGGTGTATGAACTGATTAGAAAAAGAAGCCAAAGATTGATCTAGAGTAGTTATAGAAGAGCTGGATGAAACCCTTGTGCCTTGGTGGATTTGTGGAAGAAGAAGAAGAACCTGGAGATTTACCTAGTGGAGTTCTCAAGATGGATGGAACACTTGTGTCTTGATGGATTGATGAAATATAGAAAGTAGAAGAGAAGTTGATGGCTAACCTAGAGATGTTATGGAAGAGGAGCTTAATCGTGTGCCAATAGATCAGTGGAAGAAGCTAAAGGCTGGCCTAAAACATTTTTGGAGTCGTTGGATGAAAAACTTGTTCTTTAGTGGCTCAATGGAAGAGGACTCCACTTCCCATGTCTTGACAACCCACAAGACATGTCTTAAGTTCTCTTCGACCTTGGGACATGACATAACCTATGTGGGTGGAAGAAAGTTGATGGAAGAAGCTGAAGTTGCATATGGAAGAAGCAAATTAATGTGCATCCAAGGAGAAGAATGTCATATGCAACCACAACAAATTGAAGAAAGAAATAAAGAAAATCTAAATTGATAAGATGGATGAAAGAACTTCGACCCAATGCTTAACAAAGCATGAACTTTAGGTATAGGAGATGGAAGACGCCACAACCTTGGGATTTAGGTTGATAAGTTTTTGAATGCCACAAGGGATTGCCTTGATAAGTTCTAGTTCAATGAAGAATCAACAAGTGAAAGCCTCGCTATGTTTTAGATTGATAACAAGCCAAAAGTTGCATGTGTGACCACCCTCCTTTATATATAGTTTTACGGTGACTTAAAAATTCTAAATGGTCAAAAGGAAGCCCATTTAAAGAGGCCTAGGTGGGCTACATAGTTAATGTGAGCTTAAGTCACCATTACAACCCAAATAAAGATCAAAATTTAGCCTACATATGAGAATGGTCCCTACTACATATCAATGAGACTTAAATGGTTAATAAGCTCATCTAAGGCTTGAATTAGATTGACTAAGTCGCATGACTTATTCTTTATGAAATCTATTTCAATTATAGCTTTGGCCTTAACACCTTCAATTAACACATTAAGTGTTTCCTTCATCTTTTTAACTTTAGTCCTTGTAATTGAGCCTCCATGAATGTGTAATGGATCATCAAGAAGATCTAGAATGGGATGTTCATTTTTTTCCACGACCTTAGCTTGATCCCCATCCTTAGCTTGTTGGGTTGCAACTTGTTCTCCATCTTTGACTCTGTCATTCCCCCTCTCCTCAAAAGGATTCGTGCTCGAATCTTTATCATCTACATTAGAGGAAGAAAGATTAGATCATTGAATATAACACTCATATTATACTAGGCAAGTCAAGCTTGTGGCACTATCACTGATTTGAGCAATGATTTGAAATGATCCATCTCCATAGGGATCCATCTTTGTAGGATGTTTAGCCAAGAACCTATCCTTTCTGATATGAATACAAACCCAACTTCCGGGGTTCAAAGATCACTATGAAAAACTCTTTGGGCCTTAATATTGCCAAGTCTCCAAGGTCTTCATCAAAGCATACATCTTCATATTGTAAATTAGATAGTTCAAAGCCACTTGCCAAGCTTCCCACTAAGATAAGCAAAATGTTAGCCTTCTTGTATTAACACAATTCCAATATCTATTTATGAGGTATCATACTTATTTTAAAATTTTTTAGCAAAATCAAGTAGTGTCAGGAATGGTGCAAAACTTGGCCTCTCCTTAAGCAAATTGAAAGATAAATCTTGCTCATGACCCTAATAAAACTCAACATTATTAACAACTTCATTGGTGTAGGTAAAATACTAAAGTTCTTAACCAATCTTCTATAGAAACTAGCCAACCCATAAAAGATACATACCTCAGTTATGATTTTTGATATTGACCATTCACAAATAGCCTTGTCTTTCTCTTCATCAACCACTAATCCCTTAGCACTAACAATATTACCATGAAACACATTCTGATTAGTGCAAAAAAACATTTCTAAATGTTAGCATAAAACTTCCCATTTTGCAAAACAAGTTGAAGTTTCTGTAAATGATTAAAATGCTCCTTTAAATTTTTTCTATAAATCTATATATGGTTCATTAATCTAATAAAAATATTAGTTAACCCAAATGACATACCTAATCATTCATACAAATTGTTCTTGGTTTTCAAAGCAAATTTTCATTTGTCTCCCTCATGCATGTGAATTGGCTGATAATTAGACTTCAGATCAATTTTAGAGAAATACAAGAACTATGTAATTCATCTAATCTAGGAATAGGATAATGATACTTTACTGTATTTTTGTTGATAACTTTGTAATCAATACACATTCTCCAAGTTCTTCTTAGGTACAAACAAAATAAGAATTACATAAGGACTCAAACTTTCTTGAACATATCCTTTTTTATCAATTCTACGACTTGCCTTTGAAACTCCTTTGTCTCCTCGGGATTGCTCCTATGCTTCTATAGGTCGATTGATTATGAATTGTTGCTCTTGGGATGAAATCAATTTGGTACTCTATTCCCTTAAGTAGTGGCAATCCATCAGGAAATACATTATCAAATTTTGCAAAAAAGATTTAACAACACTAGACAAAGTAGGGTTAAAAATATTAATGTTGAAATAAGTCTCCTTGTATAAAAGTATAATCATTGGGTATTAGAGACGAAGATTGACAAAAACACATGATACATTGATGTACAATGAAAATACAATTAATTAAAAGATATATCCCATCAAACTTTAATAGATTAGTTAACAAGTATGTAGACAAAACAAATTCCTTAAGTCAATTCTTGAAGTTATTGCTCGAAGGCCTTAGTGCTCTTATAATCAATGTACCTGTAGCTAAAATGAAAGAATCGTGCTCAAATACATCTCTCTATAACTCATGCTTAGAAAAATCCTCTAAAGATAATTTAAAAGAGTCCTATAATTACACTTTAGATGAGCACTTTAATGATGCAATATTAGAACCTCTAATAAACTTTCTTTTTTGGCATGCAATCAACTAGATACTTATCATGAATTTGACCCATAGGTTATAATGCATTCATGTTATATAGAAAAGGTAAAAGAAGAAACTAAATGGAACAAGTAATATAAATAATAATGGAAGATATTAATTTAAAAATTTTCAAATCACTTCGCGTGAGTCTTCTGTAGCTATTTATATCTTTAACGCTCATCAATTAATTGAGGTAAATTTTTTATTTTTTTTTATCTACCAAATCGAGAAATATAAATGTTGATGCTATGGTAAAAATTATATTGAGTAATAATTATTATAAAACATCTAGTGATGTAACAAATTCTCATAGTGCATTCATTAATTTAAATTTCTTCATCATATCTACTTAGATGTATTCATATATACAATATCTACTTTATTTGGTCATATTATAAGGAAGATTGATTACAATATTGATTTACTTAATTTCCAACTTGTTTAAACTTAAATTCAAATTTTAAATTGGAGTATATGCTAATTTGTTGGGAGAAGTTTGAACACTTATTGTTATAGAGTTTGTGGAGTCCTTTTTATTATCGCCTTCACATATTCACATCACATGATTCAGTGAAGACATAGACATCAATCGATATACAAAAAGCCAAATTGCAAAAAGAGAAATAAAGTACATGTATTTCTTTCTCAATGGAAGCGATATTTAAAGGAATATTACTAGATAGAGTTACTGAAACAATTATTTCCTACTCTTGGAAAAGATGACCTAAGAAAAAAATTGAAAACTCACTGATGATTTCTCCACTAGTGGAGGAGAATAATGCAAAGTAGTAAATAAATTGGTATAATAAAAAACAATGGTTAAAGAAATAAACCGACAATAACAACTGTCCAATTTGGCTAATGAGGCACCTTCTTTTTGCACCTATGTGCAGTGCCACCGTACTTGACTTGGACCACCTCACCTCCACACTTGGCGGATTTGAGTTCTCTTCGGTTGAGAAGAATAACACAGTTAAAAATTTTAATTCTAGTTAAAATTGCTCAAAAAATTTATAGTTTCTCAGAACTTTTCAAAAGAATTTATTTAGTTTTTATTTTAAAAATAAGTGAAGACCTTTTTTTAAAAAAGGTCCCTATGGTTTTTTTGGGATAAGTTGTTGTGTTAGGATTAGGATCTCATGTAATACAATTTTAATTAACTTTTTTCTGACTTATAATTGCTAAATTTTATTGGGAGAATTGTTTGTTCACTATGCTGCATCAATCACATACTCAAGCTTCTTTTATTGAATGTTCATCTTCAATGTACTCTTTGCTAGGTGGTTAATGCTTCTCAACTCTCTAGTGATCTACATTTATAGTTAGATTGCATATTTCTCTGACTTATAATTGCTAACTTTTATTGGGTTTGTTCACTATGCTGCATCAATAACATCATCAAGTTTTTATTGATTGTTCATCTTCAATGTACTCTTACCTAGGTGGTTAATGCTTCTCAACTCTCTAGTGATCTACATTTATAGTTAGATTGCATATTTCATGTATAAGTACCAAAGCTTAGCTTTCAATTATCTGCAGCATGTTCCGTTAAAGATTGAATTGGGTTGCCTTGATCTCAAAAACTTAGGTCTCAGTTCATAAATTTACAGTATGTAAATGATGGCTTTTGCACGAACAACCTTTATAACAAAGGAGCAATCATGAATTAGTAATCGGTATTACTAATGAAACATTTTTCATCATTAAAATATTGGCTTAGTTTCTGTAAGTTTTCATTTGGTATCTACCATATAGTAAACTAAGTTGATGGAATTGTAGCTATCTTCCCATATACTTTCATGATCCAACAAACATTTTTCCTTAAAATGTTGAGCTATTGACTTCAAATATATATTTGATTACTGACATTATTGATGAATCTGGATTGAGCTATTTTCTTAATTTATATTTCATTGTTGATAATTTCTATTTTTGCCATATAGCAAAGTACTTGATTTGCTATTTTCTCGATCTATCCATATAACTGCTGAGCTATTTTCTCTGGTTGTCATTGTTGAGGTGGTTGTCATTGTTGATCAATCCTTGGGCTATCTATCTCTTGCCATTTAGCAATTGTACTTGATGGAATGGTTGCATGTTTCGATACATTTGTCATGATCCAGCAACCATTTAGCCTTAAACTGTGGATCTATTTTTCTTATATTTAGCAGCTGACCTTGTTGATTAATCTGGAATTTGGTTGTTGGCTTGCTGCAACACCATTCATTTTCAATATATTTTTATACTGCCGTGGTTGTTCCTGTCTGCCATCTTTTATCTCTCAGTTAGCTCATCTCATAAAATGGTTATTGAACTAAACTATCATTGTTGATACAAATTAACCTTGTTATGCTGAAGTTTCAGATTTTAATTGGAATGGTACAATTTTGATCTCATGTCGTGTAGTTGTATGCTCCCAAGCGTACTAAGAGGAATTAAAATAAAAAAGGGCAATTCAGTGCACGAAGCGCTCCGGCCAATACGGGATATTGAGGAAAGGCCGGACCACATTGGGTCTATTATAAGCAGTCTTATCCTGCACTGCAATAGTCCATTTTTGCAATTGGAACCCATGACCACAAGGTTACACTGTAACAATTTTACCATTGCAGCAAACCTCCCCTTAAAAGGAATTAACATAAGATTTATTTTAATATTCCTCCATTTTGCTTGTTTACTTTAAAATATGTTTATAATAATTAAAAAATTATTTTTAAAAAATTTAGAGCTATAAGTTACAAACAATTAAAAACTTTAAAAATAATTTTTTTTTTAGCAATAACGTAATCAATTTAAGTTTATTGTACCATACCAATACCTTTCTTTAATAAGATTACATCAATTAATTAGATAATTGAATTAATTTTTTTCACTTTTATTACTTCTATGTGTTAAAAATGAATTCATATAAAATTTGCTTTTGATAATCTTCTTCCACTTAACCTTTTTTACTTTTAAAAATATAACTATACGAATTAATAGTTAATTAAATAGAACTTTGTACTCTAAAAAAAATATTATTTAGATTCAGCTTGATGTGTGCCATAGTATTCTAAGTTGTCAGGATAATATAATACTCATTGGTTAGATTAGTATGTGCGACGTAGGAGGAAATACCCATGTCTATTAGTATTAAGGTTCGGTATTGGAATGACAAGTTTTCACTTTGCCGCCTAGAATGGTGTGAGATGTTAAACCATGTCGATAAGAATGGAGATTGACATTAATTTTTTGCCATTCTAATGATCCAGACTGTTATTTTCATCATTTGATTTGAATAATAACTCAAAACATATTCCTTTATCTAGAAAATAGGATCCTTAAGTGCTTGATGTTCTTGTTTTTCTGTCAGCAATTTCGAATTGGTGTTGTATTTTATCATCATCTGAATCTTACTATGGTAGTGTTCCATGTTGGAATCATACTATCTGAAACTATTCTCTTTGGCAGGTATGATCCTCGAAAGCGTATAACTGCAGCACAAGCACTCGAACATGAGTAAGGATTCTTTTCTTTATGTAGGTACATTTAAAATTTTTGCCCATTGTCACGGACCCAATATTATACAAAAAATGAGAATAAAAAAATAATTGAGAAAATAATTAGAAAAAAATACAATTATAGTGTATACTAAGCAAATGTGTCATAGATCACCCAAACCAACATTGGGAAATCTGTGGAATTGTCCCTCGTTGACCAGTGATAACTGAATGTATTGGGTGGAATACTTTTTTGAAACAGGATATGCGCATGGATAATTGGTTGTCATCTCCTGTTTTATTGCCTTGTTATTTGTTGAAGACTTGAAGTGATACCTTATAATTCTTATGCTAGCTATTAAGCATCAGTATAATTCTTATGTATTCAGTTTACACTTCAAATTTCACACTTCCAAATTTAAAAAAGGAATAAATAAAAAGCTTAAGAATCCAATTTTACTCCCTGATGCATATAAAGCTCAATTAACTCAACTATGGGCTTGGTTGCCTTTTACTTGTTATAGGAACTTGGAAGTTTCATTGTACTATACAAAGATCATTTTGTTAAAAATAAATCTTCATTCACATTTATGGTTATGTTTAAATGACACAAAAGATCTGATTGAATTTAAAACATTGTTGAATTGGTTTGAATTTCTTTGTGTTTAGACTCAATGTGGTCTGATGCTTTCTCGGGACACCGCATTGGCAGAAACTTTGTACACCTGGTTGCCATTTTATTGACTACCAATGCTCCTAGTGAAATGTTTGATAAATGACAATGTATTCCGAGATATTCAAAAACATAGTGACATTGCTTATTTTCCAACAGTAAAACAATAAAACAATAAAACTCCTTCCATTTTGTACTTGGACCATTCCTTGGATCATGTAATCAATTATTTCTACCATCTGCCAGATATTTAGATCGATAGGGCTATCAAACAGCTTGGATCCTAGCATACCAGCTTCCTCTACCACATCAAACACATTAATTTGTGATGGATATCAATGTCTCCCTTTTGTTGAGCAACATCTAAGCCAATAAATACTTCAAATTACCTAAATCTTGATTTGAAAGTGTTGATGAGTGTACAATTTAAACCTTTTGATTTCAGCTGAATCATCAACAATCATGATGTCATCCACATGACCAATGAAAAGGATACATTTTAACTAAGAGGCAAAGAGATACTGAATGTTTCGCTTTGAGACACTTGATGATACAAAAAATTGAGCGTAGAATTCAGTTTACCAAATCATTCTTTATAGTGACCTTTTCAATTTCCACACAGTAGCATATTTCCCTTGAGCACTAAGCTTGATAGGTTTCTCTATCAGTTTATCTCTATACCTCTTTATCTAGTTCATCCTAAAGGGAAGACATTTTTGGCATCCAATTGATACATAGATATAGCTGCCAATGTAAAAAAAACTAAAGTTGACATAGCCACAAGAGAGAATATGTCCCTTTAGTTAATGTTATATATCTCTGTGTGTACAATTTCGCTAATTGAGATTTAAGTTTTGCAAATTGAGCCATTAAGGGATGATTTAAAGTAAACAAGCATTTGCAACCAAACAATAGCTAGAAGGAAGAGTCATAAATTCCCAAATACCAATATAATATAATGTTTCTATTTTTCTATCATAGTTCATATTCATCTTAGATTAGATAAAGCCTCTAAGGTAGTCTGAGGTATCCTAACACAATCTAAAGTAGAATATTTTGGAGTGATGCAAATGGAATGTAATGAGAAAGGAGATGTGAGATATTGCATTTAGGAGTACATTTTCTTAGATTAACATGAAGGTCAAGATCAAAGGTGTAGTTTAGGATCATGGAAGTTTGTTAGGGCAGGGTATTTGGTAAAGGAACTACATTGAGCTTAAATTGTGGTCGTCCACTGTTCATTGGAGTAGTGGTCATGTCTCTAGTATCAATCACAAGATTGAGTAGACCATGAAGTACTTATGGAAAGCATTTCAACTATTTCGTTGAGTCATTGAGCAAGAGAAAAAGAGTGGATTTGGAGAATGCCACATCAATTTAAATGAAAGCTCAATATAACTCGAAGAATAACATCAATTGCCTAACTGTAGCTTAGAACACTTGACAATTGAAAACATAGGCCTTGTTTGGTTCATAAAAATTTTCTATTTTCAGTTTGCAGATTCTTGAAGATAAAAGAAGACTATTAAACATAAAAAAGAAAAAATATTTTTGGTATCACTCACCTCTAATAAATGTAAACATGCCAAACAATTGATGCTAACTATTTATTCTGCATCTCTTTGTAGCTGTTAAATTTTATTTTTCTAAAGGAAATTAAAATAAAAATTTTCGTTAAACAAATATGGTCTAAGGGAGCAATTTAATATTCTTAGAGGCTAAGATATTAATAAAGCAAGTGTTACCAAATACAGGATGGTTTATGGTATCACGAGGGAAGGAAATAGAAAAAGGAACTTGACCACAAGAAATGGAAAAGGATGTGATTTATAAGATGACATGATGTGAGAACCATATCATTTCAAAATTGGAGTATGAAGGGCACTTTCTTACTGTTTCAATCAAATGCCTATTCTTTCTTTACTGCAACAAAATGTGTTCCAGTGTTTGAGAATAATATGATTGATGGAAAGATTAAATAGAAAAACTGAAGCACAGCATTGTTGAAATTTATGATTTGCAATTCCAATCATATGATTCAAATTGGATTTGCAATAGAATTGTATCTATTTGATACAGATTGATATTCATCTGATTATGTGAAGGACCATTTGGAAGCCAAAGAATGAAAGAAGTATGAGTATTAAATTAGCTTGGTCCATTCCATTCAAATTTCTCTTCCTCTTTCATACAAACTTGTGACGTCTGTCTGAAGCTCTCTGCTCTTCTCATCACTGTCCATGAGTGAAGAAGACATCCTCCTGTCTCATGCTAGTATAGCGAAGAAGATAGCATCCACTGGTTGTACTACTGCCAGCGTCTAACATTTGCTCTCCACTGGTCTTTCCTCCACTGGCCGTTTTCTTATTCCTCCACCATCAGATTGCCCTAAACATCTTCCTCTCCATCAAATCAGTTAGACAACGACCAGCAACACCCAATTTACTATTCTGTTTTTCTATTAGCTGTTAGTGTTAGTTTTATGCTAGGATATGCTCCCAAAAAGAAAATAAAGATAACTGATATTATGTGGGAACGATGTAAGGAACTTGGTGAAGGAAATAAAATGAGATTGGAGTGCAATTGCTGCCAAAATAAATATTGGTGCAGTGTTATTAGAATTAGAATCATGTAGCTGGAACGAGAAATGAAGTTGCACCTCATTCACAGTTTCTGGAGATGTCAAAAAATTAGTTTTTGAAGATATTTGGTGGCTTGAAAGATGATATGACAGAATGTTTGAGTGAAAAAATGTGTTAGTGTCGGTATTAAGCAAGCAGGAAGAGGAATTAAGCTTTTGTACTAAAAGGAGTTGAACTTGGTAAAAGCAAATTACAATGAATAAGATTGTGAAAATAAGTAAACTTATGATTCAAGATACATACGGTGTGTGTACGGTAACGTTAAAGATTCATATGAAAATTTCAATTGATAGATTAGTTTGGTGAGAAAATATTATCCAGGTCATGACTGATAATGCATTTTATCATGTAGCAGCAAGAAGATTGTTGGAAGAGAAAAGAAAAAAAAATATTTTGGTTTCCTTGACTTGTACATTGTTTAGATCTTATTCACTATTTCAAAAGCAAAGCATATCACTGTCTTTATTTATCATCACATATTAGTACTTGTACTGAAAATTTAGGTAGGTGATTTAGCAAGGCTTGCTGTGATAAGATTTTCCTTATTATATCACATTAAAGAGTATGCTAACATTTCTTTTGCAAGAGGATTTAAACAAAGAGTGTGTAAGATTTTATGTTACGTGATCAAAGATTTTGGAAATCGATGAAGTTCTACTTGAAACATGTGATGCAAAACCGACTATGAGATGTATCAATGAGGCAATAGACAGAGCCAAAGGATGAACTTTAAAACTTTAATGCTCTATTTATCTCAGCAGATGGATAGAGGAGAGATGGATGATCTCTAGGGAAAAATAATTCACTGTGGAAAGAAAAGAATTCCCTAGGAAGGAAAGGAGGAGGGGACCTGTCGTGAGCTTGCAACTACTGTGTGGCTTTGTTGTTTCTTCTAAAACTATATGGGAACAAATCTAACCTCTAAAGAAAACATGTACAAGGTTTATATAGCCAGCATAACCCTAAGATCATAAGAGAAAAAGATCTATCTACCCCTGCTTCTCACAACACTCCCCCTCAAGTTGAACATATATATCAAACATGTTCAACTTGCTAAGAACAGAATTAAACATAGCTTGGGGTATAGCCTTCGTAAACATATCAGCAAGTTGGTCCTCAGATTTGACATAAGGCAAACATAGCTCTCCGGAATCAAGTCTCTCCCGAATAAAGTGGCGATCAATCTTGATGTGTTTAGTCCGGTCATGTTGTACTGGATTATTTGCAATATTGATTGCAGCCTTGTTGTCACAATATAGCCTGAGGGGTAATTCTGCTTTTAATCCCATGTCTTCTAACAAAAAACACAACCATAATATTTCTGCAAGACCATGTGCCATGGTTCGATATTTTGCTTCAGTACTGGACCGTGCACAAACATTTTGTTTCTTACTTCTCCAAGTTACCAGGTTTCCTCCCAAAAAAGTGCAATAGCCAGAAGTGGACCTTCTATCATCTCGAGAACCAGCCCAATCTGCATCAGAATAACATTCCACCTTCAGATTACCACCTCCTTTGAACAACAAGCCTTTTCCAGGACATGACTTCAAGTACCTTAAAATCCTGTCAACAACCTTCATATGGACAGTTTTAGGAGCATGCATGTACTGACTCACCACACTAACAGCATAGGTGATGTCAGACCTAGTCATAGACAAATATAGTAATTTTTCAACCAACCTTTGATATGTTCCCTTTTCCAGACTTGTAAGATCTTCCCCATTAGAACTAGTAAGATCATGATTTACTTCTATAGGAGTAGATGCTGGTCGACAACCCAACTTCCCTGTCTCCTTGAGTAAATCCAACACATACTTTCTCTGACATATATAAATTCCTTCTTGAGACCGAGCAACTTCAATACCAAGGAAGTACCTCAATAGTCCAAGATCTTTAATTTCAAATTCTGATGTTAACTTGGACTTAAGAGCCTGGATTTCAGCTTCGTCATCACCTGTAACTATCATATCATCAACATAAACCAAGAGAATGGTAGTTCTGCCTTCTTTCTTTTTAACAAAAAGTGTATGATCAACATTTCCTTGTTTAAAGCCAAACAATATCATGGTTTTGCAAAACCTATCAAACCATGCTCTGGGAGATTGTTTAAGTCCATACAAAGCTTTTCTTAGCCTGCAAACTTTTCTTTTTGTTTCGATTCCAGGAGGTGGCAACATGTAGACTTCTTCATGAAGGTCACCATTCAAAAAGATATTTTTAACATCTAGCTGAAATAGAGGCCAATCATATTGAGCAGCAAGAGAAAGAATTACTCTGACCAAATTCAGTTTTGCAACTGGAGCAAAAGTCTCCAAGTAATCCACCCCATATGTTTGAGTGAATCCCTTGGCAACAAGTCTGGCTTTATATCTGACCACTTCACCCTCTGAATTATACTTGATAGCATAGACCCATTTAGAACCAACCAAGTTCTTCCCCTTTGGAGGATCAACTAATTCCCAAGTACCATTCCTGTTAAGAGCCTCTATCTCTTCATTCATTGCTTCCAGCCACCTAGCATCCTTTACAGCTTCATAATAAGAAGAAGGTATAGCATGATTTGATAACTGTGAAACAAAGGCATGATATGAAGAAGAAAAACGAGAGTAAGAAACGTGATTGGAGATAGGATGTTGAGTACATGACCTGACCCCTTTCCTAATAGCAATCGGAAGGTTCAGCTCATTCATATTTAATGACTGTTCCAAGGAATCAGGAGCCAGAGCATCTGATTCGGCTAGCCGGTCAGTAGTAGGTCCTTGCTTATGTCTTCGTCGCTTGTAAGTGATAATTTCTTGTGAAGACTGCGAGCCCAGTGATGTTTTTTCCATGGCATCCAGTGGAATAGGAGATGAGACCACTTGAGGTACATAAGGAGACACAGAAGAGGTAATATTCTCCCCTTGAGGATGAGGCTGAAGAGAATAATAAGACTCGGACTCAAAAAAGGTAACATCCTTCAAGACATATCTCGTCCTAGTAATAGGATCAAAGCACTTGTAGCCTTTCTGGCAAGTGGAATATCCTAGGAAAACTCCTCATATAGAACGAGGATCAAGTTTGGAGGACTTGGGACCAAGAACATGAATAAAACAGAGAGAGCCAAAAACCCGAGATGTAAGGGAGAACAACGTGGTGCCAGGACGAAGAATAGTGAGAGGGCACCGATACCCGAGACCTTTGGATGACAATCTATTGATGATATAGGCAGCGGCAAGGACAGCATCAGCTCAGAAATATTTGGGTAAGTGGCGTTGAAATAATAGTGCACGGGCTGTTTCAAGGATATGACGATTCTTTCTTTCAGCCACTCCATTCTGTTGTGGTGTGTAGGGACAGGATGACTCATGAAGAATTCCTGAATCCTCAAGGAAAGTATTTAGAGACTGAGCAAAGTACTCACGGGCATTATCAGAACGTAAAGTCTTTACTCTTGTATGAAATTGAGTTTCTACCATTCGACAAAAAGTTTGAATGAGTCGAGGAACTTCTTCCCTGCTTTTCATCAAATAAAGCCATGTACAGTGGGTGTAATCATCAATAAAAGAGAGAAAGTATCGATAGTCATCCAAAGAAGTCACAGGAGAGGGCCCCCACACATCAGAATGAACAAGATCAAATGGAGAAGAACTTTTCTTTATGGACTTAGAAAATTGAGTTCTACAATGTTTTGATAACTGACAGACTTCACACGGAAGTGACTCAAAAGAAACTGAAGAGAAAAGACTAGGAAATAAGACTTTCAAAGACTGAAAGGATAAATGTCCCAACCGGGAATGCCATAAAAGGATTTCTTGATGTTTATTCTCCAAACACTGTGCTGTAGACTTCAGAGCAGATGTCATTCCAAGCTGATAGTAATAAAGACCTCCTACTTCACGGCCAGTCCCAATTGTTTGCTTGGTCTCGAGATCCTGGAAGACACAATGATCAGGAAAAAAGGTTACTGAGCAGTGAAGTTGTTTTGTAATGCTGCTAACAGAAAGTAAATTAAGAGAAATAGAAGGGACATGAAGGGCAGAGGATAGGATAAAATGATCTGCCAGTTGTATGGAACCTTTGCCAGCAACAGTGGCTTTGGTTCCATTTGCAATGGTCACTTTATCTTGCCCAGAGGACAAAGAGTAGGAAATAAAGGAGTTAGCAACGTTTGTCATATGATCCGTAGCTCCTGAGTCAATGACCCAGGGGCTATAAGAGCTCGAACCAGCAACACTCAATCCCAAGCCACGGATACCTGTGTGCGCTTGAGATGGAGTGGTAGAGGCAGAAGATGAAGCCTGAAGCCGCGAGAGAAGGTGCTGAAGGTTGACAATGTCAGTAGAGGACAACCCAACAGGAGAAGACACAGAGGAACCAGCAGTCTCCTCCTCCACTAATTTCTTGACAGCAACATTCCCACGACTAGGGGCCTTCTTGTCACTGTATTTGAATTTGTCAGGTTTCTTCTCCAGATATTTCTCCCAACAAAAATCTGAATCATGATTAGTCCTCTTGCAGTGCCGACAAAATTTATCACCTTTTCCTTTAGTTCCCCTAGGCTTGGACATGTTTGCAGAACTGACAAGAGCAGAAGTCTCCCCAATTGGAGTGCTGGTAGCAGAAATACCCTTGTTGCTCATGGTCCTTTTCCTGCCCTCCTCACTGAGAACTTTGTAGTAAACTTGTTCTAGAGAGGGAGTAGGATCAAGACTAAGAATTTGTCCTTTTAAACTCTCAAACTCTGCATGAAGCCCATCTAGAAACTTAATAATTCTGTCCTTCTCCAGAAGCTTTAGATATCTCTGGTGATCATCAGTGGAAATCCAATTCTCCATCCTGTAATAGTCAAACTCATCCCATAGCCCCTTCAGAGCAGCAAAATAATTGGTGACAGACATAGAACCTTGATCAAGTTTAAAGATTTGATTACTTAGCTGATAAGTACGCAACATATCATGCTTGCGTCCGTACATTTGCTCCAGAGTCTTCCACATGTCAAAAGTTGTTTTGTTATGAAGAATGACCTGTTTGATGTCAGAACTGACGGAATTGAATATCCAAGTCATCAACTGAATATTGTCACGCCTCCAAATACGAAAGTTTGGGTCCTTTTCATCTGGTTTCACTTTAGTACCATGAAGAACATCAAGTTTATCATGACCTTCAACATAAAGTTCAACAGCAATTGCCCAAGATGCATAATTTGTCTCTGTCAATTTCTCTGAGGTTATCTGAAGACTGGATCCTCCAGTTCCTGACATTGTGAAAAACGATTGTACCTGTCCAAAAGAAGCCATAGGATCTAGAGAAATACCAGAAGTTTCTCTAGAGGTGTCCGCCATAAAACAAGCAGAGGAGGTGATGTTCTCTGTTCGGTTGCAGAGGAGGGCAGCAAGGAGAGGAGGGTCGTGGCAGAGCTAGCGACGGTGGCTCTCCTGGTCTTCTCCACGAGGCAGAAGACTGAACGGAGAGAAGAGAAAGAAGGAACGTGGCTAGAGTTACTCGCGATCTGCAGACGACAACCTCTGCACGTGGCCAGATCGTGGCTGAAGACAGCGTTGCACGCGTGGCTGTGCAGTGCTTCGGAAGAGGTGAAAGGCTTGTAGCAGACGTAGCAATGCAGGGGCGGCGATGGCGATGGCAATGGCAGGGGAGGCTCGGTGTTGGTCGCCGGTCGCGGGTCTGCTCTGATAAGCCGGGCTGCGCTTGCGGGCGGAAGAAGACGAAGCTGGAGAAATGCGATCTGGAGGAACGCGACGAGAGGACGCTTCGTCGCGATCTGAGAGATGGAGGCGAGGCACGACTTGTCGCGTGTGGCGGCGACGGAGAAATTCGCTGCGGAGGAGAAACTCGCAGCGGAGAAGAGCGCACGCGGTGGCGTGGGCGCGCAGAGAAATTGAACAGGAGCAAAAAATCGTGAAATCGCGATTAGAGTTTTAGGGTCAGCGCCGAACCCTAAAGTTGTAGCTCTGATACCATGTTAAAACTATCTTAACCTCAAAGAAAACATGTACAAGGTTTATATAGCCAACATAACCCTAAGATCATAAGAGATAAAGACCTATCTACCCCTGTTTCTCACAACATGTCCTATTTCTCATTTTATGCCAGTTGAACGAAGAAACTATCTTAACTGTCATGTAATCCATCCTTTTCCTATTTTGTTCTTCAGGGTACACGGGGCATAAAGAAATTGAGGCTTGTTATCGACATGTTTAGAAACTCAATGATACTCGATTAAATTTATAGCTTCATAAACTTTAGTCCTTCAGTATTAATTATAGTTTATTCTTTAGTTTTATTACACAACACATTTATAATGTAACAAATTGTGATTCTGACACTTTCAATTTTTTAGGTCCCATTGTTATTAAAATTTCAATCTAGATGTGGAAGTAAAAGTTGGTTTGAATACTGTTTTTCTCCTTAACTTCGTAGTTAAAATAAGAACTGACGTTTCTTAAGAAAGTTATATAGCTTTGTGATGGGAAAGCTATGATGAATAGTGTCTAGAACATTTTCATTTTAAGCCTCACTTGTAGTGGTAAGTTATGAGAGAGAAATTGGAGGACACTCGAACATATGTACTCTAAAAGAAGAAATCATTTGTAGTAGTAAAAATATCCTTGTCTATGCCAACTAAAATCTTCAACTTGAATTGAGGCAAGAAAACTCGACAAGAGAAAGGGGATTTATATGATCCTATATATCTATCAGATATGGAGTTTGATGATAAATAGATTCCAGAAGCTAAGGACCCTAGTTTACCGTATGATCATTTATAGATGGATGTCTAAGAATGTTTTAATATTGAAGATGGGGCATTTGTGAAAAGGAAAAAGTGGGAAATGTCCAATAATGAATTTTCACATATTTATATTCAAGATTAACTAAGAATTGTAAAAATTTTATGAGAGGTTATCTTGCTTTTTGTTGGTCCAAGAAATTTGAATATAAATGTGGATGTAAATGGAATAGAGAAAATAGAAGTTGAAGAGGAGGAGATTGTGAATGATGCGTATGATAATGAGGAAGATGAAGAAATTATATTGTTAGACGACGATGATGCGATTGGAGACATGGATTTCAGAGTTTTAGACTTTCAATATTGAAATTAAAACTCATACTTTTGACTTTTGTGATTTAAGTCTCATGTAACTTTTTATTTTGTGGATTATTCCACTATTTTGAAGAGATCAAGTATACCATTTTGTTTGTTTTGTTGTTTGTTATTCTTGTTTTACTAATGATATCCTTTTATGCTTTGGGTGAAGTGTTATTATCATTAGTTCTTAATGTGTGCTAATAAGAAATCTTAATGTCACCTATTTAATTAATTGATACAAGAGGATCTCATCACAGTGCAAGAGGAAATTAATTTATATCATTTCATTGTTTTTTGTATTCTTGTAGAAGACAAAATTAATTAACACTTGAATTAATATATTACTATAAATTTTAACGAGTACAATATCACTCATAATGTCAAATAGTTTCTCTCAAACATATTAAAATTTACTCTGTTCAAAGCTCTAACCATGCAAGATCACTTTAAAAATTGGTAAATGATTCTATAGAACTCCAACTTTAAAATATGAGCTTAGTGTAGACAATTTCAAACATCAAATTCAGGTGATAATAAATAGTTATAACGTAAATTAGTAAAGAGAGATAAACTAGTTGGATAAAGAGATTGAAAACTTGTTGACCTGATAAGTATAAAGCATATACTTATTCTATTAATCAATTTTTATGATTTTAATTACATTTGAAGCTAAAAGTCATCCCATTAGTTTCAAATATATTTTATAGATTTTCTTGGACCTTACAATTCATGGTTTTCGTTAGTACCAAAATTATTCATGATACAAATTTTGATTTAACAACCTTGCTAAAAGATACAATGGAAACATTTTTGTTATATTCTAAGAATTTAACTTGGGTGTAATGCCAATTTTTATATTATGGTTGATTGGTGTTTAGTCATTTTATCTAGGGTTGAGCTAAACTTCTGGTGATATTGGCTGCTATGTAAAAGTTGATTTTTTAATGTAATCAACTTGATCGAGGTTTAATTCTGATTGCATTTTCTTGGTTCCTGATTTAGAAGTCAATTGTCCAAAATTTTGATTTTGAGTTGGGTTTGAGTTAGATTGAGTTGTGATCATGTTAGGATTCAAACTAATTAATTTTAGGTTAAATTAGGCCTTTGATTATTATTTTTAGAATATATTAGTGAAGTTTAATGTCGGGTTCAGTTGAGATCAAATTGGATTCAATTCGACTTCTGAATTAATGATATATGATTCAACCAACAGATCACTAGTTTGGTTTGGTGTCAAGATCAATCAAGATTACATTGGATTCAATTGGACTCCAAATAGGTGATTTATGATTCAACCGATTTCTAACTACTTTGGTTTAATGGAGTAGCTATTCAATGGTTTGATTAGAGTTTTGGGTTTTAACTAAAAAGGTGTATTAGAGGTATTTTATTCATTTATTTTTTATTTACTTAAATAATATTAAGATGGGTTTGAGTCGAGATTAATTTGGTGAATCAAATTAGTTTTTGACTTGTTCTACAAGATAAGGCTTGGGTTTAACCTAAAGTTGGCATTTAGTGGGTTTAATCAAATGTAATTCTTTATTAAAATCCATCTTGAGCCTGAACCCCTTGATTTACAAACCCTCATGGCCCTTGCTCCCAGTCAACCCTTAAGAATCCCGTTTTTGTTTTGCTAAACTGCTTGTAATCCTCACGATACCCATACCTCTTCCCTCTTTTCCTCTCTTGATCCCAGTTTTCCCAAAAGGACACCAAGCCTTCCAACTTCCGGCATGAAGGACTTGTGAGCCTCCTCTTTCAAGCATCCTCTATCACATAATCTCACATTAATTGCAATCGTTGCAAGTCCAAGAAAATGCAACTCAAATTGTTTCATAGTTGAGTTTTTGACTACCTCGAGGATCAACTTTTACATGCTTCTCAATAGATCCAATAATTTAACTCATCACAAAATACAAGGATTAAACACCAACTAACCTCAATAAAAATAATATTTTTTGATATTTGACCTTAAAATTTTGGGAATATGACAATTTTTTTAGCATTGTTATTTTCAATAAACAATAAGGTTACTAAATTGTCATTTCATCTCACATTAAAAGAAAAAGGAAATAGAGAAAACTTTAAACCATCTTGTTACGAAAAAGAGCAAATTCATGTGCCGACCCATGCCACTTGAAACCCTTGAAACATTTTGTTCTAATTTTAAATTGGAAATATAACTTGTTTGCATAGGGTGGTGATATTGACACAAACAAAGGGAGAGAGCTACAAGATGCGGAATGGTGCACTAATATAAAGAAGACAAAGCAAAAAGGGGGGGGGGGGGGGACACTTGAACGCGATGACTATGGTTGGAGTGGCTAGTGGGGCTGAATAACCTCGTTCGTAGCTCGTATACTTACAAAACTTGTTATGCAACAAAAGTTCAAATGAAAGTAAACAATGAAAAAAACACTGAGCAAATCACAGAATTTTAATGTGGTTTGACAGTGCTCCCTTAGTCTCCTACTCCATGGTTATGCACCTTTAGATGGATCACTACTTGAACGCGCCTCTACTTTTCTTCGTGGCCAACAACCAAAGGTGGAGAAATCTTTTACCTCTTACAAAGATGAACTTTGAGCACAAGGGATTACAAGGCGTGAGCACTATAGAGAGAATACAAGAATTGAACACTTAGAGCACACACATAGCTTTTATTTTCTTCTTGGATATTTTCTTGATGCCGAGGTTTGACTTTAGGTTTGAAATTTTATCTTCGAAATTAACATTCTGTTGATAAGTCCAATGGTCCATCACTATTGCGTAGTTGATCTTGATAGCCATTGATCACATATATCAGCTTTAACATAATTTGCTTTGTTACCGTTAAGTATCAGTCGAACAGTCTTATATATCAATCAACTAGTGGCCCAATACTTGATTGTTCTCTTAGATAGAAGCATTTTCTTTGTTTGCCAATTGGTTTGAATTGACTATCTAGTTGACTCAATCATGGTTTAAAATTTCGTTCCGTGTCGGATGAAACAGGCGAAATTTGTTGTTTTGCTCGCAGCTCGACACCGACACTACGGGCTCCATGATTCTATTTTTTTTTTAATTATTTTATTTTATTTTTATAATTGTTATTTTTTAAATATTTAGATTAAATTTTTTTATTTTAATCAATATGTTTTATATTTAAAAAATATCGAAATCATATCGGTATGACACGATATGATATCAAAATCGTATCGTTCCGGTCCTAAATTGAAACTCCGATATGACTTGAGATTTTAAACCATGGACTCAACCATCAATCGACTGGTCCAAACCACAAACCTTGAATTTGGAGTTTTGTAGTTTTCTAGTCGATTGGTTATCGGTATTAGTCGACTAATCCTCTTTTAGTTGCTGAGGTTGAGTTTGTACCTAGATCTAATCCTTTTGACCCAATGTTACAATTTCACTAGTCTCTTTGAGTTTACCTTTTTGCCAAGAAGCTCCGTAAGCCTCTGGGACTTCACCATGCCTAGAGGCACCTTGTGTCTAAGTCTTAGTTTGACTAGCATTTGATCTTCTTAACTTGCTGTGACTTCCACATGCCAAGTAACCTACATGGACTTTCATTTGTTGCACTTGCAACATATGCCAATTTTGTTACCCTTGCACACTTGATATACACATGAGATAAAATATCACCTTAATTTAACCCAAAGTACATGCTTAGGGTATAATGAACCAATAACTGCTTCAACATCATGAGAGAGAGGAGAGGGTGGGTGGGGGGTGACTACTTTCACATATCATGAGAGAGGATCATGTGGGAGGTGGTTGCTTCGCCATTGCGCGAGAAAGGAGAGAGATCAAATGGGAGGGTGGGAGAGAGAGAAGGGAGAGAAAAAAGAAAAAAATTAGAATCCATCCCAAACTTCTCTAATTGAATTAGAAAACATGATTAAACCTGGTTTGAATCAAAATAAATTTTGTTAAATCTCAAACTAATAAAAAATGAATCAAAATTGGACCCAATTTGAACTCGATCCAAATCACAAACGTAACTCGAAAGACTCAAACATGCCCCAATTAAACTTTGATTGGATTTTCAAAAGCCTAACAATTAGTTTAGTTCAGCTTAAATAACCACAAAATTTAAAATTAATAGCAATGAAATATTTAATCGATTGAAATTAATAGCTACACCCTATTTTCTCATTGAGTAAAGGCTATGAAATAAGTCAGATTGATTTTTTGATAAAAACAACAAAAGTACTATGTGAAATCCAAGGATTGAAATCTCGTGCCGTATCGGGCGATACGTACGAAAAATATCGTTCCGCCGAGGCACTGGCATCGACATAGTGCCGGCACAGAAATTTCGGTCGGAGAATGCCTCCGGAGGCGTCGCCCGAGCTCGGCGATGCCTCCGGAGGCCTCGGCGACGCTCCGCGTGGGCCGCGAGCAACAATCGCACGGTGTGATTTTTCCTTTTTTTTTTTGTTTTTAAAACTTAGAGTTTAATTAGGTTTTAATAATCAATTCCTAGCTATAGTTCAAAGTTATAGTTTGGGTAATTTAAATAGGCTTTATTAAAACCTATAAAATTATCAAAAAAATTTTATTTTTAAATATTTAGATTAAATTTTTTATTTTAATTAATATATTTTATATTTTAAAAATATCGGAACTATACCGGCATGGTACGATACGGTACCGAAACTGTATCGTTCCGGTCCGAGACCGAAACTCCGGCACGGCTCGATATTTTAAACCTTGGTGAAATCTTCAAATTTTCCTCTTCCTCTATTCCTTATCCTATAGCTTAGGTACAACAGTTGGATCGATAAAGAATCTTTTCTTCTTTATGAATTGATATTTTTACACACCCAAAATTGTGCTCTGATTGGATTTCCCAAATAACCTATAAAATTTAAAATTAATAGCAAGGAAACCCTAAATTCAAGCAATATTTTTATTGAAGGAAAAATTGTGTGGCTAATGGTTCAACATTAAATAAAAAGCAAATATAATTGGATATTCTTTGTTCTACTAGACGTTCATTTTTGGTGTTTTATTAGGTTCATATTAGAATCAAACTTTTTTCTGTATTTTTATTGATGTCCCCAACTATAGAGTATGCTAAATGAAATAAGTGTTATGTTTCTAACACAAAGATTAATTATTTTAAAATGAATGTAAATTGCACAACTTTTGCTTGGGAACATTTTTTTTTTGTATTGTAAAGCTATTTATATTTTTGATAGTTGACTTCAGGGCTTCAGTTTATTGGTCTCTTTTTTTTAATATATTACAAAGACTTCCTTCAATTTAGCTTTATTTTGATATTAAAAATGATGTAGAAAAGTTGATTAAATATTATTCTTTGCATCTTGTCAAATGACAACGACGACTAGTATAGTAGGCTACAATATTTAAACGAGTTCGATAAAGCAATTAACAATATGTTTTTTTTCCTTCTGAATTTTAAAAAGGAAAATTAATTTTTTTTTCACTTTTGGATGGATATAATGTAAACACTTATGGTATTTGATGTGGTAACTTTATAAGCAAGGTGGTTGAATTTTTCTGTAATAAATTGTAGCATAATGCTCTCAAATATGAATGGAAAAACATTTTTTAATATACTTATATTTGAAATTAAATAAGTATCGAAATTGTATTGACATGGTATGATATATAATACCAAAATTATATCATTTGTGTTGGCACAACTCGAGATTTTGAACTTGAGTCATCCTTGACCATGAGATTATTAAGAAAGCTAATGAAACGCCTAACATGAAAAGTGGAGTAAGCTAAATGGTGCAGATGTTTGTTTAATGACTGAACTAGGGAATGGACATCGAAAGCATTTGCCTATTTGATTGCATTCACAACTAAGACTTAGTAGACTCGATGAAGTAAGAACTATTTTCTTTAAATTTTATAGGCTAGAATGCCTCAGGCTCATATTTGTATAAGGGAAGAGTTAACCACTAGAATTGATGAATGTGTAGCCTCTATCAATCGGTACAATCTTTGAGACTCGTGTTCTTATCAATTACCTTTTTTTTCCAATTCAACAATTGTGAATGGAAGGAAAGTAAAAAATAATGGTTATTGAACAGATTGGTAACAATTAGAAGTGAGATGGATTAGAGTAATCTGACTAATGCTTTTCATGGATGAGTGATTTATCTCTAGAACATTGGTAGAATAAGATCTTGATGTAAGGCTAAATATGAGAGAAATTTTGCCAAATATATGGTTATTAGCTCCTGAATTGAGAATCTAGGTTTATGACCTAGAGGCATGTGTCAAAGAAGCAGTAGAAGTATCTCCATAACTAAGGATGTCACGGAATGCGATGGTGCAGTTTAGGAGGATTACCACTGAAGTAGACATTTATACTCCTTAACGTGTGTATAACAAATGTGTCTTGTACTGGCAGACTTACTACCCATCTTGAGGGGTTGTAGGATAGAAGTGCTACACAATTGTTGAGGAAATTGTCATTTTAACTATTGATGGATTTATTGCCTTACAGGAGAAAAATCACTACAGTAAGGGGTTAGTTCCAAGTTCTCACCGGAAGAGGCTGATGTAGATGCAAAAAAGGTGAACTCTGTGGTGACAAGAGATCACTACAGAAGGGATGAACTGCGGGCAAAGGAGACAACAGTAGAAGGTGAAGGATGAAATGTGGTCAGCACTGCCTTCAGGGATGGTGAATTGGTAGTGGCTACCAACTCCATACTCGATTGTGTTTGTGAAATGTTAATCAATTAGGTGTTGAGATTGGATGCCCAGATATGTTTACTTGGGACAAAGATAATGTGTGTTCTCTTCTGGTGAATTCATATGCTTAGCGATGTGCAAATCTGTGAAGCTACTCATCAACTGCTTTTGTTGAGCTGTTTGATCTGTGCACTTCACAGGGAACTTGGTTGGAGGAGACCCTGGTTGATTGTTGGATAACACCTAGAATTGCACCATGGGAAGGTTTTCAAAAAATTGAGGAAGGTTGTGTTATGGTGTGATGTCTATGTTACTGGTCGAGAACCTTGTTCCCTAGGTATCACATGAGTTGGTGTGGCAAAGCGTAGATCCGAGGGAGGCACAAGTCAAGAATATTGGACAACAATGGCAAATGAGTTGTTCACTGATGGCAGTAGCACCACAACAAATTATGGGACAAGGAAAACAATGTTGGAGAAGACCTTGAGTTGCACCAGGGTAAGGTCTTTAATCAATCAAGGAAGGTTGTGCTATGGTATGATGTCTAAGCTACTGGTTGAGAGCCCTTGTTTCTAGGTATTACATGAGCTGATGTGGCAATCCATAAATCTGAGGGAGGCACAAGTCAAACAAATTGGACAACAATGCCAAAGGAGTTGGACCATGAGGAATTACGGGACAAGGAAACAACAATGTTGGTAGATTGCAAAGATGAGCTGGTTAGCATGCACTAGAAAGACATTTTGACTCTGACAACATGTTGATTTGTGGAAAAATTACTAGGGTAATATCATAACTAGGGTTAATCTCCTTACATGGTCTTATATCTCTATGTATTATGTTGCCTTCATTTTACATAAACATTCTAGTAAATAAGTCCCTAGCTGTCCAAAACCAAGTCCCTAACAATTACAATATAAATGCGAAGAAGAGGAGACTGGCTGCTTTAGTTCATAACAGTGGTATAGAATCTTCTATGTTAATTGTCATTGCCTAATTGGAAGTGGAAAGTTCATAAACTTGTTAGACTCATAGATATACTATATGAAGTCAGCATAGTGTATGCAATGAATTTTTGATTGTCAAGTAGTCCACATAAGCCTCCATGATTCATAGGTAGTCCCTTCCGCTGGTCTACCCTATGTTACCATTAAGCTATTACTAGTGCAATAACTTAATTGGGCTTGCGTTGCATACTAATTGGTACTTATCAAATAACATTTCTATGAAAATTCAAGTGATAATCCCATTCAACATGAAATTCATCAGCTTTTCACACTTCTATAGCTAAAATTATGCAGAATGAGTTTTCATTGCACTGATAGTTTGTTCGAATCCTGTAGGATTAAAGAATCAGGCCGAGTAAAACTTTGTATATCTTTATCAATTATTATTTCATATTGCATCAAGTGCTCTTTAAATTTTTCTAGATATGATTGAGGCTTTGAATGTATGTTATTTTATATTTGTGTGTTGATTTTGTTTACCAGTATTTATCCCTTTTTTATGTTGGAAAATTATTGTATGCTTTCTCATTCCAGGTACTTCCGCATGGATCCTCTGCCAGGACGGAAGTAAGTTTCTTTTATATATATATTTATATATTAAACTCTATCATATCACGTCTTGTAATATTTAGTTAGCAATTAAACTTAATTTGTTCTTGGGAATATTTTATTATTGCTAGTTTATACTGTATGTCACTTTTTCACATTTAAATAATGATTTAAATAATATTACTTCTTCAGTGCTCTAGTGCCATCTCAGCCTGGAGAAAAAACTGTTAACTACCCTGCTCGTCCTGTCGATCAGACTGCAGATTTTGAGGGAACAGTTCCTGTCCAACCTTCTCAGCCGGTACCAAAAGTAGATACTGGATTTATGAAAGTTCTATTTTATTGACGGTATCTCTTCATTGATTTCAAGCTTTGTGCATCATATGCCATGCGAAATATGACAAGTTCAGTGCTACAATTTGATAATGACGTACATACATAATTGCCTCTGTTTTGGCTTGCTTTCAAGTTGGTACTAGTGCAAAACATTTATTTATTAATTATTCTCAGCTACCAAGTTGAACTTGGTACTTTGTTTAATTCTAATGCACTACTCTGGCCCACCTACCCAATTTTGACCTAGCTTCTTGTTAGTTCAATTTAAGATGTTTCATGATAATTGAACTTGGAATACCTTATTTAAATAATGAAGTTAATTCAGAGAATTACCACATTTTTTCCTTTTAAATGTTCAATGTTTCTCAGTTATATCACAAGCTGCTATAATTATTCTGATTTGATCATTGTGCATAGGAATTACACAAAATTCTATGATTACTATCGCTGAGAACATAGACAAGGTGTAGTGCGTGATTTGCAATGAAACTGACAATAAAGGTGTTACTTCACTAAGTAATTAACTAGGTAAGTTTCAGGATCTTGTACATCACCATCATCGTCATCAAACTGTCCTACCTAACTGGGAATAGTAGAATTATTATTCCATTCAACTCTATGCAAACCATATATGTAAAAAGTAGTAATACTTAACTAGATATTATTATTACATGGACTAATGTGTTATTTGTTCTCTCTTACCCTTGCACTTTTTCTCTTGATTCAACTCTTTTAATTATATTGGTAATCCTTGAATATCATACTACGTTAATCTATTTTCTTTCATGCTCCCTTACATGATACATGATAAACTTGTATTATCGTGATACGAGATCAAACAATATCACTGAAATCCCCTCTACACTAATGCAATATAGGGAATGGTCCGGATCGTTTCTCTCAAGGAATGTAGTTGATGGATGACAAACTTTAGATCGAATTTATTTGTAAATGGAATGTTTAGGGGTTTGAGATTTTTAAGCTGTAAATGTTAAACGCAATTAATGAAAGAGACCCTAATCTAATCTAATTATGGTCGCAATGAATTAAAAGAAGCACAAAGTGAAACCTAACACCTACTTACATGAAAAAGAAGATTAAGTAAACTATGCTATGAATACAATCCAATTGATGCGATCAAAGAGCAACAATATTATCTAATCTAATCTACTGAATTAATGAAACCAAGCAAATAACAATCAAACATGGATAACAACATAGAAACAAGCTAACATATGAATTGATCAAATCTAAATTGAGTGCAAAATCTAACTGTCAACACGAGCACTTGAAGCTATAACTAATTGAGAATTTAACTACACAATGGCTAAGGAAGGATTTACCAACCAAAACAAAGCTTACAACTCAAACTAGGGCATCCTCTAGCTTGGAATTGGCACTGTGAAGATGATCAGGCACCGATGATGATGGCAAAGATGATACTGTGGTTGGCTAAGGAATGGATGAAGAAGGCATCGCAGGATGTCCAACTGCTTCCGGTGATGAGAAAAACTCCAAACTACGCGAAGGTCAGCTCGGTCGGTGCTTGTGGTGGAAACGCCGAGATGTAGATGGAGAGGTAGGTGGAGCGTCGGTAGTGGTGCGCGATTGAAGTAGGGAATCCCCTAAACTTCTCCGGTGACAGATAATGTTGGATAGACGAGGAAGGAAAATCCCTTTATCTCGATGGATGACAGTGGCTAATCAACATGGTGAAAGGAGTTCGCATGAAATTCAACCACATAACACCTTCCCCACACTTAGAATTTTTCTTGGAAAATCTAACTCATCAAGTTATCAACCAAACTCTCAAGGAAGTAGTGCAAAAACAATTATGATAGAAGACAAAATGAACCATGTGTATTATTCAACTACATTTTAAAAGTACAAGGAATCAAAGAATGAGAAAAAGATTATTCCTTTATCATGTTCACGCATGCAAATGTTAATGTGATTTCAAAAAGAGCAAAGCAAATTCTAGAGTTCAATTGCCATGAGTACATACTCCCACAAAAAGAGAATAAAGAATAGGCATGTGGTAGTCCTCTCTAGGTAATTTGGCAATCAAGCTCAATTAATCAAATTAGATTCCATCACCACACTAACCAATATCATGCAAGTATAGAATTCAATCGTATCCAATGACCTAAAATGTGACGGTCAAACTATTACGATCCTCAAGATTTTACTAAGAAACATTTAGAGATTTGCAAAACAATAACTATGCAAAGTGTAAAGCAATGCACTCAAAGCAAAGTAAAAAAAAAAAAAAAAATCAAAGCAAATCAACAAGTATTAAGGATAAAGAAAATATGAAGTAAAAAGAAGGAAAAGAATGAACTCCCCTTTATCCTTGACAGTTGAAGGCGATTTAAAAGTAAAATCCATATCGCTAATGGGATGGTTCGAGTAGATGAGAGAACTCTCCTCGTGTGGTCAGTGTCATGGTGCACTGCTCCCTCTTTCGTTGTCTCCTCGATGATACTTCTAGGTGGTTGTAGAAGGTTAAGGTGAAGAAGCCACTTTGGAAGCGGAATACTATGATTTGAAGTAATCAGTTCTCCCACCATTTTCTCTTTGAACGTTTTTCCTAGAGGTCGGAGGCGGTTTAGTTGGAGTATCCACTTCAGAAGCCTACAGAGATTGGAAAGTACACATCTCTCATACGCATGCGGGGTAAGAACAAAATAGAACAATGTCGGCCACTATCAAGCATGTATCTAAAAATGAATCACAATCAATAAAATCAATTACTGATACATTTATGAATCACAATCAATAACATCAATAAAGTTCACAAGAGTAACTTTGTAATGTTGAAGGGTACTTGGATGTTCTAGACAAGTGAATGTGGCATGCTCTTGGTCATGTAAGGGCTCTGACTCTGACTTAGGTGGTGGTGCAACCAAAGAAAGTGATTCTTAGGGTTCTGTCTCCGCAACACAAGTCTCTACCTTTCCTCATCAACAATTGCATAATCCGACTTAGTTGACTTCCCACCATCATCAACAACACCTGCATCATCAACAATATTTGCAACAACAATATTATCAGAGTTGAAATCAACTACAAATACATCATCATAACACACAAAATTAGAAGAGTCCTGTAGAGCACTAGAATCAAGCTTAGGGTTGTCACAAGCTCTACAATGCATCTCCCCACTATAGCATTGTGCTTGCCGCTAGGCATCAAATGTTGTAAGTTAATCCAATTGTATCTGCAATTTTTGACTTGACTCAGCAACTTCCTGTTTTGATAAAAAAGTATAAGTTGCTAGTTGTAATGAGAATTACTACTGTTACTCTATCATTTCTTCGATAATCTCCTTAAGCTCGTGTACTGACCAATCTAGTTGACTAGTGGCAAGAACTTCTTTACTGAACTCTTGAAATATCCCCCAGGGAGTTGGCTCGATTTGCTAGACTAGATATGACCAGGTAGACATAGGATCATCTTGAAATCTCTGTGGGCTCTGATATGCTGGATATGACTCAGTAAATTGATTTTGTGCATTCTCATACCTGAAATGTGAATGATCCACCCAATTAGAATTATAAGTATTTGAAAATGACTCATACTTATTTTTCTATTGATTAGGTTGGTAGTATTACTGTTCAGGCTGATAATACTAGGGTTGGTAATATTGAGGCTGCTCAGGAATCAATGGTTGTGCGTTCTCGTACATGTAACTTGGTTGTTCTCCCCAATCAAAACCATAAGTCTTATTAACACTTCCAAATTGCTGAAAATATGTATCCATGTTTGCACACAAAATTTTTCCTATTCTTACACTAAAATACTAAAACAAATGAGATCAAAAGATATAAGAAATATGTAAAATAAAACACATGGATATATGAACGTTTAATCACATGACACAATTTTTTTTCAATTTTTTTATGGACAAACATAAAAAAATAATCTTAAAATTATCAAACGCCGCTAACATTCCTTGGCAATGACGCTAATTTGATAAGCCTATATTATCATGATACAAGATTAAACAATATCACCCAAACCCCCTTTACACTAATACAATATAGGGAATGGCCCGGATCGTTTCACTCAAGGAATGTAGTTGATGCATGACAAACTTTAGATCGAATTTATTTGTAAATGGAATGTTTAGGGGTTTGAGATTTTTAAGCTGTAAATGTTATAGGCAATTAATGAAAGACACCCTAATCTAATCTAATTATGGTCGCAATGAATTAAAGAAGCACAAAGTGAAACCTAACACCTACTTACATGAAAAAGAAGATCAAGTAAACTATGCTATGAATACAATCCAATTGATGCGACCAAAGAGCAACAATATTATCTAATCTAATCTATTGAATTAGAGGAACCAAGCAAATAACAATCAAACATGGATAACAACATAGAAATAAGCTAACATATGAATTGATTAAATCTAAATTGAGTGCAAAATCTAACTGTTAACACGAGTGCCTGAAACTTGAACTAATTGAGAATTTAACTACACAATGGCTAAGGAAGGATTTAATAACCAAAACAAAGCTTACAACTCAAACTAGGGCATCCCTTAGCTCGGAATTGGCATTGCGAAGATGATCAGGCGTCGGTGATGATGGTGAAGATGGTACTGTGGTTGGAGGAGCTGGGGCTGAGGAATGGATGAAGAAGGCATCGCGGGATGTCCAACTACTTTCGGTGATGGGAAAAACTTCAAACTACACAAAGGTTAGCTCGGTGGGTGCTTGCGGTGGAAACAATGTCGGGATGTAGATAGAGAGGTAGGCGTAGTGTCAGTGGTGGCGCGCGATTGAAGTAGGGAATCCCTTAGACTTCTCTAGTGATAGATAATGCTGGATAGACGAGGAAGGAAAATCCCTTTACCTCAATGGATGGCGGTGGCTGAAGCTCCTGTAGGTGACGGATGGTGGAAGAAAATGCCTCGGTGGATTGCGTTGATGTCGGACAGGTGAATGGATGATTGTTGGAGGAAAGGAATCCCCTTGACCTCGTGGTGATCGCCATCGGTGGAGTGGAGATGGCCGATGGTGAAGGATGGATGACGAAGAAGACCTTGATGCTCTGTTTGTGCTCCTTTTATATCCCAATCAAAATCGTGATCCAATTTGCACTATAGCTTCTCAATTTAATCCAAGCCCTCGATCTCATTTGATCTAGGTCTGCATCAATGGTGGAAATGAACTAGATCAGATCCAATGGTTGTGATCACTTCAGATTTGAATCCAAGGCTACAAATCTTGATCAGTGATTGTGATTTGTTGTCTCTTGAGTTGGATGGGTCGGATCTTGAATAATGGCCTAGATTACCCTAGAATTCGAATGAATGGTCCAGATTGCTTCCTCCTCTAACTTGTGCTTTGAACACAATCGGTTTGATTTGACTCGGGTTCGTAGCCACCTTGAATATTTACAAAATCAATTACAAATATTAGAAAATAAATTCACAATTATAACATAAATTTCATCAAGACCTAAAATAATGAATCCACTCATAAAATACAAAATAAATGCATTTTAGACCACATATACTAAAATAAGGACAAAATGGCAATTATCAATACACAATACCTTAATTTATCTATTATTGAACAAGAAAGTAATATTGATCAAAATAACATTAATAAACTAACTAATACGCAATGGAAATAGAAAAAGCCTATAGAGTCTTGTGTGATTGTCTTGTACCTTTAATCTATAAGGAAAATTTTATAACACTCTAATAGGACTTATGATACAATTATGAATCAAAGTTTTGAGTTAAATGTAAAAATGAAAAAAAAGATTTATATAGTTACTAAAAAGGATACAAGAATAATTACGTGTAGCACTAATTTCAGGTATAGAAACACTACTTATCATTAGTATTCTCTCCTCTTCTATTGCTTGTGTTGGTGTTGGTAATGAGTATTGTACGGCGTTGACACTTCAACATGGGACATGATAAATTTAGTTACTTTTTATTATCTTTTTGTAGTTTGTTTCATGAAATTCTAATTTAATTGATTATGCAAATTTTATTTCCAAAAACAAACAAATATAGTTAAAGAAAGTAAACTTTATATGAATTCATCTCAGTATCCATCGAAGTAAGAACTAGTAAGATCATTTTTAACTCAACTATCTAATTAGTATAGCTTTATTAAATGTACAAATTTAAGTGGAAGAGAATTAATTTGACTATGCACGCTTTTGACACATTGAAAAGCATGTCAACTATCAGCACGATATAGCATAATAAAATTTATATTTATTTTACTATCTAATTACTATATTTTTATTATTAGAAGTTGTACTATTTTATAATTTATTGCTCTAAAATTTTAATTCAAATGACTTTAAACTTGCAATAAGCTTATTAATGATGAGGACTATAGGTATTAAAACTTATTTGAATTCATTTCGACATTTTTAACAGTGTGTTGAGTATCAATACAACATGACATCAAAACAACACCATCCAGTCAACTTGTGTCTAAATCTCTTACTGGAATTTTATCTGTTCATATTAATTATTTCATCAATTTTTTTACTAAATTTAAATTTTAATTAATTAGATTTCGTTCTACTTATATTACTTTTAAAGTTTTTCTTCACAATTTGATCTTCAATTTTAATCTAATTATATTTATCAATTAACATAATATCATTTGCAAATAACATGCAATAATAAGATTTATTGATAATTTAATTTATTATTACATATTGTATAAATATAAAAGATAAGAAAAATAAATTAATTTTTTAAAACCCACAACAATAGTTGTTTAGGGGACCTTTGGATTTCTTCGAATAAAAAAATCATATGTAAATCTTTCTTTTCATCATATTATTTCATTTCTTGTCTACTTTAATAAATAACATAAATGGTTGACATGAAATAACTTTCCATGGTTCTATGGTTTTACGATCAATTTAATTCTTCTATAATTAGAGCAACATTGTATATCACCTTTATTCTCATAGATAGATGCTAAAATACTTTCCATCTCTTTTTATGAATCACTTTGAGCCTCAATTTTATTGATCGCTTGAACTCTTCCAACTGGAATATTATCTCGACGTACACTTTTATTCATCGTCATTTTCTTTTAAAACATATTTAACCTCACTTGATCTAATATTACAAATAAATCTATATTTCCTATATTTACCATAATTTTCAATTTTCAAACCAAATTAATTGTAGATTGCCATTAAATAGTTCATAAAAGTAATTTTCCATTTTTCCTTAATTGCATTACCATCAATTAGAATTTTTGTTTTTTCATCTTTTATGGATCAAATACTATTTGAGCATCTAAATTTTCTTTCTTAAGCTATTGTAATTCGATATTTATATGACATATTTAGTTCCTTCACTATCATGGAATTTATTGCATGCCTTAAAGTTTGTGACGCTTTTAACTTTTTTACCTCAATTATAGTTTATTAGTATTTAAATCATCTTCATTTCTATAATTTTGATAATTTATAAGCTTTACTTCTTATAGTCTTTAAACTTTTCTTATATTTCGTACCCCCTACCTTTATACTTTGTAAAATTTGTTGTTGCTATGTTCTTAATTTATTTGCCATTTAGTTCACTTAACATTAATATTAGTAAACTTTTCTTTTAATCATTCTATCTTTGGAAAGTCTTATATTGTTGTCTTTAATGTTTTGCCATTTAATTCATCTCAGAAATAAAATTTCCTTTTTTTACATTTTCTATGACTCATATCTAATGCCAATTAGTCGGTATTGGTTTATTAAGCATTCACCAAGTATTTTCTCACTATTTCTACACATAATTTTATCTACCTTCATAGTAACTAAAAATATCTATCTGACTATGATTGTTGTTACTTTTTAAGCTAATTAAATATTCATTTCTCTTCTAAAGTGTGTACCATCATAAGTTCGTTCGATGCAATAAAAACCAAAATTGTACTACCCCTTTATTTCTTTTTCTCAATGTAAAACCTCTACGCTCCCCTTTATACTTCATATAGATCCCCCCACATGTCCATTTAAATCTCCTATTCTAAGTTTGTCAATTGTTTTGTAGGACACCATGAATAATTTTATCTATTGATCCCCCAAAATTCTTTATGATCTGATCATTCAATCTTACTTGTGGAGCATATTGTTTAATATCTTATTTCCTAAAATAAACTTTAGCACAATAATACTATCTCTAGATATTTTCACTTCGATGACCTTGGCTTTGTAGGACCAGTTTTCTACAATGGAAAGATCAAACGAAGGAGACATGTGGGATATAATACTAATAACATATCTTCATATTTTCTAAAATCAACTTTAGCACAATTATTCTATTTAGATCTTTCAACTTTGATGACCTTGTCTTTATATGGTTGTTTTCCTATGATGGAAGGATCAAAGGAAAAAAGTATGGGAAAAGCTTCCCTTGCAGTAATTCTTGCCATTTCCTTGGGCCGGAATTGGGAGATGGAAGTAAGAGACTAAAGATTCCCCAACTCATTTACATAATGCCTTCACTCATATCTAGCAGAGACATTAGTGTTAACATGCTTGATAAGGAAATCTGGTCAAAATAGAACACAAAAACTTTTTATTTGATAAATCTATTTAATCGAACAACTTTTATAAGTGTTGTAAAACAATCAATTTTAAAAATTTCTTTCATTCGAATCACAAATTAGGAGAATATTTCCCTATCCATTGCCTCCAAAATATATCCTCTAAATTCTTGTTTCCGTAGGTATTTCCTTCCCTTTGGAAATTGACCATTCATTTTACTTTTGAAGTAAACCTAATTCTAATATCTACTTATTTCTCTAGCCTTAACTCTGTACCATTTGTTTTCCCTAAATATTTTTTCCTAATAAATGATATCTACAAATTGGTGTCCTTTCTCGAAAGAGTTCCTATATTCCAAGTTGTTAATCTTATTATGATAGACTAGCTAGCTTACTTACCCCATATTGATCCACAACATTGTGAGAGTACTTTCATATTTTGCATCACATCTAGATGCTATGTGATGGGCCACTTTTTGGGAGCCTGCTTAACTCACCCTTTGGATATTGAGGTAGCTCTTAAATCCACTTATCGGTGACTACTTAGCCTTATGAAGGATGGATTAAGATTTTTGTTTATAGATTAGGACAAATATTAATTTTGTCTGTCAGCCTTTCTCATCCAAACTTTGTTGGTATTGGTGGTTCTTTCATGATTTGTATCTTAGTTGAATACGTGCTTAAATTCTAACATACGAAGTTATGTGTAATTAGTTAGCTAGAGCAAACTCTTTATTTAGATAAACAAATATATGATCAAGAACATTGGTTACATGTTGGATTAAACGGTTTTAGAAGTATATTAATGGGCATGATCATATTGACTTGTGTAATCCATGGTTTAATTTTTTTAACATTTTATTCAATGTCAATCAGTGGCTCTGTGCCTCAAAAGCCAAAACAGATTGCACAGGAAAAAGCCACATGTTAGTCTGTACTAAGTGTGCCACCTCTATTTATTGTTTTGGTAAGAGCAATATAAACTTTGGTTTCGGTCCCAGACAAATGTAAACCCTATGAACACAAGCCATTGGAAATTGAAATTAAGCATTAATGACCTTGTTCCCATCTACTCTTCCCTCTAATTTCCTTTAGCAATCCATTCTGTTTCCATCCATGAACAACTTTATCCTTATGAACATAAATCATTTAAAATTGAAATTAAGTATTAATGACCTTATTCCCATCAACTCTTCCTTCTATTTTTTTTGTATGATACAATTATTATATAGCAATCTCTATTCTGTTTCCATCAACAAACAACTTTATTCTTTTTTTTCTTTGATGAACATTTAGTATATTTAATTTGAATAAATTAACTTATATTTTAAAATAATTTTAAATATTTAAATTTTGATTCATTAAATTTTCACATTGTCATTTATTTTTTTATTTGATTTTATTCCTTTATAAATGTTTATATTATTTTACTAGGAGCAGCTTTATTCTATTTATTTAATAAGCAATCACATAATTGGTTAAAACTTAGAAAATAAGTGTATCAAAACATTTTGAAAATATTTAAGTTTTGATTCATTAAATTTTATTTTATTATTTTTTATTTGATTTAATTCCTCTATAAATTTTTGTATTAATTGTCTAGTAACAACTTTATTATATTTCTTAATAAGAAATCACATAATTTGTACAAAATTAATTTCTATAAAATGTGTATCAGAATATCTAATTACATTTTTTTTTTCACCTTCCTAAACTATTTATCAACCATTGATTAACCTCTCAAATATTTCCTTTCTTCATGAAAGAATATATGTTTTTTCATCGGTTCTTCCATTAATTAGCTATGTTGATAAATGTAATCTTCATCACTCTTTTAGTTTGTCAAACTAATTCCTTTTATAATCTTTCCATAATCTCATGAGTTATGAATCTCATAATTATTAAATCTTGCACTATTCCCTTTGAAATTAATTTTATGATACATATTTTGTACTCATGCTTGTTCCAATTCTAGTTCGTCTAGTCAAACTTCCAGTTGACTTCAGCTAACGTCTATAAATAAACACATGGATTAACCAATTCAAATATCAAATTTCCTAGGAGTAATATTTTATCATGGGGATGGGAAATTCTAGTGTTGATCCTACTCAGTGTTGCAAGTGTTGATACTCCTATCCAATGCAAGACACTCGCTCTAGTATTAATAGACACTATTACTAAAACATTAGTAAAAATTTTCTAATCAAATTAAACTAAATTGAAGTGTTTATTTTACTTTTTGGTTTATAGAATTTTAGAGTTGTATGAAACTGTTATATTCTTGTTTTACCTTTGTTGGTTCCATATCACTATCAAAGTTTTAAATTGTTCTCTGTAGTTTTGTATCTTCTTCATGTATAAACTATTCTTGCAGTTATTCCTTGATATGTGGACCGTGCTGTGGATCTATAGCCAGATATCAATTGTCTTAAAAAAATTCCAACCAAGTAAATATTCATGTAGTTTACTTTGGTAAAATATTTTAATGTTTCTTTTTCAGGTGTCTTCTGCAAATGCTGCTTCCGGAAATGTTGCTGCATCTGTTGGTCCTTCGAGATCCATGCCTCGGCCAATACATATGGTTGGGATGCAAAGGATGCCAAACACAGGCATGACATCTTTCAACGTTGCATCCCAAGCTGGCATCGCTCCTCCAAATTCTGGTGGTCTTCCTTTGCAAAGGGGTGGAGCTGGTGCTCATGGCCATCAGCAACAGGTAATCTTTAGCAACTTTCCTTTTTTTTCCCCCTCTGATTTGGTTGTTCATATTTGTCTACTAAAAGCAGTTGAGACGAAAAGATCCAGGAATGGGAATGCAGAATCCTAATTATCCTCAACAGAAAAGGCGTTTTTGAGGTAATTACTTATTAGTTTCTAGTATCATAGGATTCCACGGGAACAGGGGGAGTCTTCTCTAGTTTCAAAATTACAAGTAAACTCATGCTAGTTGGATTCCACAGGAGCAGGGGGAGTCTTCTCTAATCTCAAAGTTTTAAGTAAACTCATGCTAGTTCAAACTCTACTTTTGTCATTTGCAAGAAAAATATTCAAGGATTTAGAATTTTGTGGTGTAAATCAGCCTGTGCCTTATGGCGTTCAACCATCTCTTTGATTGTCCCCTATTTTCCACTCGTGAAACGTGTTGATCAAGTATTTGCACTGAGGGATGATCTCATCCAAGTGTCCAGTCTGTTTAGGCTGGTATCCTTTTCCATAAGGCGAGTGGGATTATGCGGCTGCACTTTACCAATGTGCAAAAGCGACCTTAGTTGGATCGTCCAACAAAGGCAGTGGGACCCCATATGAGGATTATGGCTTTGGGTAGGGGAGAGTTTTACGATGACTCATGCAAGTATCTGCTTCATTTGGGCTTGGTAGGCTTGGTTTACCAGAGTAGAAAAATAGGAGACGGAAGGTGAGAATTAAAGCAATACAAGATGCATGTAAATGATTTAGTTTTTAGTTGGACCGCTCCTTGACCAGAATGCAGTTGTCAATTCAATACTCAATTCTTTAATGATGTAGTGCCGGAACATGAGCCCATTACATGCTTAATTCTCACGGAATTGTTCTCCTTTTCTATTTCCCCCCTTCAAAAAACGTCCTAGGACTGAAAAAAACAGCATTGCTGCCTTATTATTTGCTACACTGTTGTCGACTATTTTCTATTGAAGCTTTTCGTTTTGAATATTGATAAATGCAGATTTTTAAATCTGAAGATTTCTTAAGGTAAGAATTGACTGCAGCATCATTACAGAAGAATTAACGGAAGAAAGAAGCTGTTTCTATGATTTCTGAACCAATATCATCATCGAACAATGAAAAAGATTGCAAAAAAAGAAACCATTATGTACACTGGCTTTCTCAAGGAACAGCACTGTGACAGAATAGTAAAATCGTTTAATCAACTTTAATTTGTTCTGGGATAATTTCCTACTGGAATAAGCATTTTCTCATGTCCAGCCAGATTCATACTTCTTCCTGTAACATTGTGTTGGAATTTTATGATCGAACCATTATAGTATCTATGTGCGAAAGTTTAGGAATATTTTGATTGAGAATTAATAATTTAAATAATTTGATAATTATATTTTATTGAAAATTTTATCCCACAAAGATTTATAAGGAGTTACTTGTACTACCGAAACGTTCTAATAAAGAACATTTAACTCCACATGCAAAGATACGCAGCTCGTCCACTTTGCTCAGTATCCACTATGAACTTGCCATTGGGCGAAGATTCCCAGTGAACCGACTTTGACTTAATATTTGATCGGCTACCTAAATTGCTAAACTTTCTGTTAAGATCAGTTCGTGGTAATGCCATCTTAAAGTTCTCAATCGCCATATGCAAATGGATATGTCCAAATTAGTTTATTTCGCACCTCAAGATGATGATGATCCTAAAAACGCTTCTTAAACAGTTACACCACCTCTATTCCACTTTACACAGTCTACTTCAGTACAATCACCAATGCTATTCCTTATGTTTGCATTTGAGCTCAACAATAATATTTTGCAGCAGCAAATGCATCATCGTTGTGCACTCATCTCTTATCATCCCCGGTTAGCACAGCTAAACGTTTAGAAGGTTTTCAGATCAAGTTGATTGCCCACTTTAAAAGGGCATGTCTCAAACTCGTCTTTGTCACGAAGTCAATCATCCTAAAATGAGCTCCACCATAATGTCCATGACCATGAGAATCTTCTTCCATGATATTGCCATCACTTTCTCAGCTAAGTTGTTGTCATAGAAAAGATGAACAACCTTTGCTGATATATCTATTTTCCCAATCAGGAAAGTTGTAAAAGAAAATTGTTCAGTCATTACCTTCAATCCTCACAATCTTTGCTGCCATTTTTACTTGCAAAAACAAAGTAGATTAAGACGGAATTGATTTGGATGCTGTAAGTTTATTTGTATGGGCTGTTAACCTTCTTCTACCCTCTATTTTGATCTACAAGCGGTACTAGAGTCTGTTAGTGCAATCATATCCTAAAGAGAAACTCAATCATTATAAAGATCGAATCTTGATATACAATCGATTAGAATAGGATCCAATTGATATTAGTACATAAGTTGATTGTTGGATCCAATCGACTTGTAAACTTCAAATTCTCATTCAATTCTAGATTTGAGATTTGAACCAATCAACTAATGGACATAATTATTAGGACCTGACGGCTAGCGCAGGGGTGGATGGGGGTGGGGGATTAGGGGTTAGGGGAGGGGGATGAATAAGAATTTTACTTCCTACAAGTGTGATTTTGACTACACTTGCTTTCAATAGCAAGGTCAAAAATGATTAGCGCAACATAAATAAAATAGTTAAGCAATCACATATACAAAATTGCTAACATGTTTAATTAATGTTGTTTGACAACCCCCAAGTTCCTACTCACTCGGAAAGCATTGCCATCATTATCCTTCTCGTCAACTACTAAAGCTGGAGAAACCTCTTAGAGCCACAAGGGTTACAAATATTACAAGAAGAAGAAAACTCAGAGAAAATACAACTTTCAATAGGTTTTAACCAACTCTATTTCACTAGCTCTTGAAGCCTCTACTTCTCCTTCTTTTATAGCCTTTGAAACTTTGTTGTAAGTTTTTTGTATCGCCCAATGGTTGACTAGTTTGCACTATTAGTCGAATAGACTTTCGATCTAATCTTATTGTAGTAACAATTTCTTTATACTTTTCATGGCAACAATCAGTGACTGGGAGTTTATCATCAGTCGACTGTCTAGTTGACTTAGCCACGAACAAAATTATTCTAGTTACTAGTTCCTAGATTTAGTCACTGCTCCAATTCTACTAGTCGACTTGAATTCACATCAGTCAACTATTCCAAATAAAATATCCCAACTTACGATAATTCTAGAGTTTTGTTTCATTAGTCAACTAATTATTTTTTAGTTAACTCAACCACCAATTATCTAGATTCAACACTAGTTGACTAGTCAACTCTTAAACCCTAAACTTATTTAGGGTATTGAATTTTCTAGCTACTCGACTACTGTCTATCATACTACAACCACTTCTAAGGTTAAGTTTGCCTATATTGAGTTCTATCCTTATCCCACGGATACGCCACTAAACTCTCAACTCACCAGATATCTTATACTTTGTAGCTTGACTTCTCTCTTGGCCATCTACAATCAAACCATACGTCCCTTGGATGAATCCAAGTCCTCAACTCCTCCATATGCTATCCTTCATGCTTCTTGCTTACATAGTTCATCTCCATTGATTGTCATCCTTGCTATCTTGATGCTCTTTATTATGTTGTCCCTCTATTTGCTTTATGTAACCATCTCCGACAACTTACAAACCTAAAGCTTTTGAGTTGCCAACCCGGTCATGCAAGATCATCACTCTAGAGCTACTCTAATACCACTTTAGTGCTTCTCGTCCTGTGGTCCCTCGGATATCCTATGCCATCCTTCTCTTATCTCTAATCCACTTAGTGTTCCATCTTGGCCATGCCAAGCAAACATCATACACACAATCTCGTTGAGCCATGAGCTCCCAAAGCTCCATGTGTATCTTGCATGACCCTAAATCTAAACTCTATGCCCTGACTTAAACTCTTTGGCCAAATATCAAAACTCAAGGTCACCCTGGACCATAGAACACTATTGTCATTCTACTATTATCTATCTAAATAGATCATTAGAAAAATCTAAAGAGAAAAATTAGAACATTAGAATAGGAACTTAGAACATTGAGACAAGAAGCCTCTTTAGCCTCTACTTGTAAAGTTCAAGAAGCGAGTTCTTCTCAAGTTGAAAAACTTGAAGAAGAGAACTCTTCATTGAAATTACAACTAGAAGATTTAAGGAAGCATTTAGAAAAATTTGCCTTGAGCCGAAAATACATTGATATGATACTTGGAGCATAGAGAACTGTTTACAACAAGGTTGATCTTAGTTACAAACCAAGGGAGGTAACATATACATCAATTATAGAGTTTCATCTACTAATTAAAAATCAAATGTTAGATCATCTTCTCTTAGTTATAAAACTGTGAAAGATTTGGTTCCCAAGCAACTTGTGATACAATCGAACCACAATATTTGAGTACCAAAAACATCTTATTTTTCACATTTGATTAGGTAGAAATTAAGGGGGAGCATCTAGAGGATTAGTTTGTTGATAGTGGATACTTTGTATACATGACCAAGGATGTCTCAAAATTCTCTACCAAAAGGTACATGCATAAAGTGTGTCATTTGGCAACAATAGAGAAATGAAGGTAACAATGAATTAAACTCAAATTTTATAATTAGGGATGTTTTGCTAGTCAAAGGCTTGAATTTAATTTGTTAAGTGCTAGTCATCTATATGATATCAAGTACAAAGTTGAGTTTAACTCAACCAAGTATTTTGTAATACACAGTGAAACAAATGAAGTCATATTAACAAGATGTAGGAAAGAAAATGTCTATAATATTTCTTTATCATGTGCTACTTTGCCAAGTGTTACATATTAAAAGAAGATGAAGCCTGACTTTGGCATAGGAGGTTAGCACACATGAATTTTAAAGTAATACAAAGGCTAGCCAAAAGAGAGTTGGCGAGGGGTCTACCAAGGCTAAGTTATCCCAAGAATAGAATCTATAAGGCATGCTGAATGGCAAGTGGAATGAAAGAGGTTTACAAAGGTAATAATTTAAATTCTACTATAATAATTTAACTTCTACTATGGAAGCTTTAGAATTAATTTACATGGACCTGTTTGATAGTAGTAGGACTGTTTCTTTGAATGGAAATTGTTATTGCCTAGTTTTTATTGATAATTTTACTAGATATGTTTGGGTGCACCTTCTAAAACATAAGGACAACACTATAGATATTTTGATTACCTTTTATAACTGAGTAAAAAAATGAAAAAGGCTTATGATTAGTAAAATTTGTAGTGACCATAGTTGTGAGTTTGAAAATGCTAGGTTCTTAAGTTTCTATACTGAGAAGGGTTACAAACATGAGTTTTCAAAACCTCAAACACCTTAATAGAATGAAGTGGTAGAAAGAAAGAATCAAGCTCTGCAGAAGGCAACTAGGAGTATGCTTAATGAATACTCCCTTCCTAGTAACCTTTGGACTGCAGCAATAAATTCAAGTTATCAATTCAAAATATAACCTTGATCCATAAATGCCTAATTAAATACCACATAAACTTTGATTTTGAAAACCACCTACAATCAAACATTTGTAGGTGTTTGTTGTGAAGTGTTTATTCTAAAGACTAAAGGCAATGTAGGTAAAGTTTTGCTTAAATTGATAAAGGATATTGGTAGGCTATTTAAACACAAGTACGACATAGAGTCTACAACAAGAAAACTCATGGAATTGAAGAATTAGGAGATGCAGTCTTCAATGAGAACAAGCCATCCAAATTAACAACCTCACAAGGTAGTGAAATTGAAGTTGAACTTAGTAAACTAACTTTGAATAAGGGAAAGGATTAATGGGGAGCTAAATATGACTCAGAAGATGAAAAGGTTAGAGTTGAAGGGTCCTCACTTGAAGGTGCATAAAACATTGCTCAAATACCAAGATCCATTAGGACGAACACAAATAATTGATGTGCAATTTCTATAGGTGCATGGTTGTCGTCAAGTAATAAATATCTGTTAGATTTGAGGAGTGTCCTAAGGTAATCATCTTACAGTTATACTATTTATTAGATAAATAGCAATTCACTATTTGAGTGCACATTTTCTATGTGCTTTATTGAATCTTAAACTCAATTATTGAATATCCGTAATACGATTTATAGCATGAGAAAATTTATGATTGGATCACAACTAGTGAGCATCTCTACATGTGTAATTATGAATGTATTGAAATTATCCCTAGTCAAGGAATTGATGAGCACGAACGTTATCGATTCTATCAAGACTAGTACATTTTGAACTCCTTGGTTAATTAAGCAGCCGATCTCGCTGACTGGAGACATTGGATGTTGAGAGTTAAACGTGGATGTTGATTAAAGGTAACCAGTTTATTGGAGTGACTTACCTTGAGACTTTATATGGTTCTATATATATGTCAATGAAGATCTCAGTGCAACTTAAGTGTGAGTTTCCTTTGACTTATAGTATTCAAGTCACCTTGGTCATAGAGGCTTATACTTTGACATCTTAAGCAAACATCTTCAAGGAGGTGTGAACCTGAGATGATTAGGCATAAGTCACAATCCCAGAAGGTGTTTGAATAACCCATAGATGATTTATCGCTCTTTGAAAAAAAGAAGATGTATACCCTGCGATCACTTGTCAGGATTGTTACTAAAAGCCTTTGGTCAAAGTTTTACATGTCAAGAGTACGACACTCTTGAATACATGTACAAGTAACTTGAATCCATATGATAAAAAAGCTAGCTTGGGCTAGGTGTGATGTAGTCAACCTAGTGGAGACTGACACACATAGATCATGTCCTGAACCAAGAGGGTATAAGACGGTACAAAAAATGAGGCACGTTTAATTGGAGCTGCTGAAGGGTTTAGAAACGTTGTAGAATCAATCGTTGATTTTTTGATCAATTGGAGAACATGATATACTACTAGATGTCACTCATGATCGTTCCATAATTAATAGTTAATTACGAACGACCAACATAACCGAGAACCTATTAGGTCACACACACTACAAGTTCTCTGAAAGACTTAAAATGAGTTTGAGAATTAGATTCTCAGATCAAGAGAAATAAAGTCTGGTTGGATCGGACAAAGGATAAATGATGGAATTCGTCTCATGAAGACGAAATGAACAAAATTGATTTCATTCAAATTAGAGGTCGTCTGATTATTGAACCAAATGATTTAGTTTTGAATCAAATTAAACCAACTTAGTTTGGTTCATGATGGAAGAGATTTTGATAGAACGGATGTGATGAGAAGCTTCATCTTGTGAAGACGAATTGAACAAAAGTGATTTGAGTCAAATCGGAGGTTGTTTAGTTATTGAACTAAGCGAACCAAGTTTGAACCTAGTCCGATACAGTAACCTGATGTGCGTAGGTTATACATGTATTTTGTATACTTTTATTACACATCTTTCTGGATTTCATGACATTATCCTATGTTTATCACATTCTTTATCCACGCATTAGGCGCATTTTTTTCATTTCCTAGTTCGGATGTCTGCTCTTGTATTTATGCTTTTTCAAGATGAAATTAGAGCAAAAGAAGGCGAAAAAGAGATTAAACGAAGACAAAGCAAGATAGGGTCGTGTCTCTAAGGCACGACCGTGTCTTATCAACCTGAGGGGTCGTGCCTACAAGGCACGACCATGATTCAACTAGAACTTCTGCTGCTGAGAGTCGTGCCTCCTAGGCACGGCTGTGCCCCTACCAGAGTCGTGCAAGCTTGGGGGTCATGCCTACCAGGCATGACCGTGCCTCAAATCTCAGCCTGATCTAGCTTGAGGTCGTGCCAAAAAGGCACGGTCGTGCCTCATTTCCAGAGAAGAGCCAGGGCCGGGTCGTGCCTATTTTCCTGAAGACCATCCGCTCTTGGTCGTGCCTCACAAGCACGACCGTGCCTGTTTTCCTGAGGAGCGGCTGCCTTGGTCGTGCCTACCAGGCACGGCCGTGTGACGAAAGAGGGTCGTCGTGTTGATAAGCTAGGGTTTTATTGTATTTTGTTGATTTAATTTGGATTCTTTCATGAAAATAAATTATAAAATGAATCGAGTTGATCATATTTACTCTATATTGCATGATTTGAGGCTTGATATAATTTTTATGATTTAATGGTGAATTTTTACATTAATTTGGTTTTAATTGATTTTAGGGCCAAATCAGACCCAACTCGAGCTCAACCACGATCAAATCGAGTCAAATTTGCCAAATTGATCAAGCCAACATGGAGGACATGATTTAGATCGAGCCCGATCAAAATTCCAGAATTTTTCGCAAACCCTAAAGCCCTAAATCAAGTCCAGATCATCAAATTCAAAACGGACGGCCAGAATGCATTGATTAATCAACCCGCAACTATATAAACAGATTTTAATCGAGGAACAGGGCGCCCGACACTGTGCTTCGTTCCGCCGCGAGCCTCCCCTGCCCTGTGACGTACCTCCACGGTCAATCTCATCCCGAAACTTCGACTCCATTGCGTTCTTCGGTCCCTTAGGAACCCTAAACTGGTTCTTTGGGCAAATTCAGGCGGCTGGAAGGCGCACGATCGGCGGGGGTTCTTCCGGCGTCGCCACCTCTGTTCCTCTAAATTTCGGTGATCTGCAGCATCTTTTGACACCGCGCATCGACGAGGGGTTCTCGGAAGATCGCGCGGCACGTCTAAGGATCAAAAAAGACCATCAGCACAAGGAGGAAGGAGGAATTCCGATTTTGCAGCTTCAAAAGAGACACGGTCGAGAACTCTGTCTGTTCTGCAGAGGGTTTCTGCGGGGAAATTCAGGGTTCGGCTGCGAGCAAAAAGGCCATCAACCACTTTGAAGGTTCCAAACGGATTGTTGAAGCCAACATTGCTGGATTCAAAGGTTTGGGTGACGCCAAATCAAAAGAGCAGCGGAAGAAGGATTGAGGGATGTTTATTTTTCGTTTTTGAACTTCCTGTTTTCTGATTACAGTTTCTGCACGTTTTCATTTCTGATTTTTTTGTCTTTAAACCCTTGGCAATTAGTTTTAAAACACTAAATTCAACTCATTTGGTTAGTTCTCTTTGTTAGTTAATTTTTGTTTGGATTTAATTAGTTTTTTTTAGCTCCTCTTTGCTTCTGAAACTTCGGACAGCTGCCTCTTTGTTTCTGAAACGTAGATCAGCTACTGTGCCGTGCCAAAACCTTCCCATACCATGCCGTTTGCCAAGTTGTTAATTTAGGACAGCTTAGTTTATGCTATTCGTTGCAATTTCGCTATTACCTTAGATCTTGCTTAGATTTCGTTTAGCCTTAGATAGCTTCTTTTTATTTTTCTTCTTGTTACTATGCCATCACTGTTCCGTGCCAAAGAGTTTAGGATTTTGTTGGTTGT
>NC_133875.1:11164297-11190384 GCF_044706935.1 Curcuma longa | reverse complement strand
CGGTTTTTGAAGACTTTCCCAACACTTAGTAAACTAACTTCGAATAAGGGAAAGGATTAATGGGGAGCTAAATATGACTCAGAAGATGAAAAGGTTAGAGTTGAAGGGTCCTCGCATGAAGCTGCATAAAACATTGCTCAAATACCAAGATCCATTAGGACGAACACAAATAATTGATGTGCAATTTCTACAGGTGCATGATTGTCGTCAAGTAATAAATATCTGTTAGATTCTGAGGGGTGTTCTAAAGTAAGCACCTTACGGTTATACTATTTATTGGATAAATAACAATTCACTATTTGAGTGCACATTTTCTATGTGTTTGATTGGATCTTAAACTCAATTATTGAATATCCGTAATGCGATTTATAGCATGAGAAAATCTATGATTGGATCACAACTAGTGAGCATCTCTACATGTACAATTATGAATGTATTGAAATTATCCCTAGTCAAGGAATTGATGAGCACGAACGTTATCGATTCTATCAAGACTAGCACGTTTTGAACTCCTTGGTTAATTAAGCAGCCGATCTCACTGACTGGAGACATTGGATGTTCAAAGTTATGTTGGTGCAATCTTGCCCCAAGTGAATTGGATTTTAATGTTTGGCTAAAATAAGTTTAAGTTAGACAATGTTGGTGATCTAACTTGTGTGGTTTGAGTCCACAGGAAAGTCCAGGTTAGGAGACTTGGCAAAGGATGAAGTCCCGGAGGCGCGGCCTCTTGGCAAAGGGAGATTTAGCACGATGAAGCTGAGGGAAACGTCTTAAGCTAATACAAGGAATGACATGAGGCTTATGGAAGACGTTTGAAGGTTTGCGTCAAGGCTAAGGGCTGGAAAAGAAGCTGAAAGGAAAGTTTCAGCTTGACCAGTCGACTGGCACTGTTGGTGCAGTCGACTGGTGGTTGATCAGAAGTACACACAGAGTTCGCGAGATCATTCGAGTGGAGCAGTCGACTGCTCATAGTGCAGTCAACTACTAGGTGACTGTTGGGGCGACAATTGGCTAGAATTGCGGGAACACCGAAATTAAAGAGTCGTTGAAGCCCATCAGTCGACTGGCCCTTAGAGCAGTCGACTGATATACGAAAAAATATAAAAATAACAAACGACGTCAAAGAAATTAACAATTCTGTTTATCATCTTTCTGGCAAATCTCTGAAATTGTAAAAGCTTTCCTCTTCCTCCAAATTTCACTAATCAATCCTGTAAAAGGAAGAGATCAGTTTGTGAGGGTTTTCTCCACCTTCGAAGCGTGCTTCGAAAGAGAGGGTTTTCATAGTGGAAAAGGTCGTCTGTGTGTGTGGATCCTTGGATTAGTCACCTCGTAGAGGTGGATACCAAGTAAACCCAAATACAAAGGATGAAGGAAGATTCTCTTTCAATTTATAGTGCCATCTGTTTGGTACAGGAAAATGCATTGATGTCATTAAAAATCATGTTGTATCTATGATGAGCATAGAATGTTTTGCAAAAGTGATGCCATTTCAATCAACTATGACATTTTTAGGTGGGTATTTTTGCAGGGCCAGCACAAAAAAGGGAAAAACAAACTTGAAATGAGGTTTGAAATTAGTAGATGTTCTGGTTTGAAACAAACTGTTTGACTAGCAGTTAGAGTATTCCCCACATCAATCTATGATGAAAAATAACCATGAAGTGACTGCCCAAATTTCTTCAGCACAAAGTAACTTAATAAGTTAGTTTCGTGCAACGATTAAATTGTTACTGTGTGACCTTGTGGTCACGGGTTCGAGTCACAAAAATAGTCTTTTACAATGCAGAGTAAGGCTGCATACAATAAACCCAATGAGTCCGACTCTTCCCTAGGAACTAGTATTAGTAGGAGCTTCATACACCAAACTACCCTTTTTCATTACGTAACTTACTAGGTGTTGCTCAATGATGTGTAAAATTATCAACTTATTCTACCCACTATTATGATGATGGTGTGTCGACAGTGATATCAACAGTAATAAAAGCTTCTTAACCTGGATACTCCATGTACAACTAATAAGAAGATATCCTTTCCACATCATGACTACTATGGAGATGTAGCTATCATTCTCACCCCATGACAAGTCGACACATTTTCTTATTCATTATAAGGGGCAACCAGAAAGAAAGAAAATGCACAAGTTTCTTAGTTATAGACTATCAAAGAAACATAAAGAAGAAACTATCGTTCAGAAACTATCGTTCCTTGTACTTGGAAAGTAGCCAAGAAAGATGATAACAATTGGTCGAGGATCAAGTTCTCAATAGGGGAGCACAATGCAAATTACGAAGTTAAATTTTAAAAGTTTCAGAAATTTTTATTTTGGTAGAACCTCTTAAGAGGACTAGTTATTTAAGAAAATTCTCTCATTAGATGTAGGATTGTTTTGGTAAACCTTTAATTTAATTTGATTTATTTTCTAGTTTGTAATATGATGTATTTCTCTTTGGTGGCATAGGTTATTCATTTCTCGAATAATTTTATATTTTATTTAATTGTCTAGGTTGGAGACTTTAGACCTTAATCCTCCATCTAAAACACTCTTTTTCTTAATAAAAGTTTTCTTTGTGAGCTTCCTTCTCTATGTGAGTGCTTTCATTTCTCTGTGTGAGGTTGTTTACCTCTAACTGTATTAGGTGGTACCAATTCTCTGAGTTTTGAAACACTTCCATTCTGTATCAGGTTTTCAGATCTGGTTGTCCTTGCTGAAATTGACAATGGAGGGAAAGCAAGGGAAATGTAGCAGAATATGATGTTGGAATCAAACGGAAAACAGCGAGGACTTGAATATAATCTGGAAAAATCACAGAATTGAAACTGTAGAATCAATGGAGGATAACTGAACCTGCAGGAACAATGCATAGAATAGCAAAAACGGTAGGACTCGAAAAAACAAGTTAATCTGATCTGCTTGAACAGAGTCACTGAAAACTAGAGGCCAGAAAGAGATTCTGTGAATAAACAGCAGAAAGAGAAACGTGGAAATCTGAGAAGCACAGGAATAATTCTTCCTAGCATCAGTGGAACAGATGTCTGAGAACAGATTTCTGTGAACAGCAAAAATCTGAAAAATTGTGAAACTGAGAATGCTGCAGAAGAATAGGACAGCAAGTTGAGAAGAACAAGGCAGCAGGTATCACCAATTTGAAGTGAGGTGATCAATGCACTGAAAGAACCCTTCATGGAAACAGCCATCACCCAGCGATTTCTGCCTGTTGATGAGGACAGCATTTGGTGTTCCCAGCAGCAGGTTGTCCAGGTCATAAGACAACAGATCAACCATGCTTTGAACAAGATGAAGAGATCTCCACTCAATGATGAAGAAGCTCACAGGAATGGAACTCATGAAGAGATGAACCCATTTGGCTCTGATACCATGTAAATTAGGAAAGCTATTGGGGTTTCATACTATGCATGAATAATATAAAACTAGACTTTAAATAAGAAAACTATTGGTGATTAAAACCAGAGGTAGTCCCCACTATGTATACACAATATAAAACTAAACTTTAATTGTATCACATTCTAGATCACTAGTATTACAATTAGGTCCAAACAATTATAATGACAGAATGATGCAAATACAACCAAGCTATTTCTAATCATATTTTCTTAATGATAAAATACCAAGCTATTTTCAAAGATTTGAAAAATAAATAAATAAATAAAACAAGTGTTACTTGATGATGTTTGATTTAATATTGAGCGGACTTCTGGTTCAAACCCCATGTCAAGCATTCTATCTGCTTCATCAAGAACCTACAATTATCAATTAACCATGAGTAAGCACTCTTCAAGATCTGCATGTTAATGAAAAAGCAAAATAATATTTGCAAAGTACAGAAAAGTAGGCAAATTATAGTGATGCAAACATAGAATAAATTTAAATTTTGAATTTTTATTTGAACTGTAATTGAATTTTGGTTGTATTATATTTTTGAATTGGGTATCTTTTGATTTAATACAAGAGTATGTTATTTTAGTTAATGTTTAAGCAGGTTAATTTATTAGTTTTTTTCTTAGTTTGATTGAAATAGACTATAGAAGTTATAGTATTTTTTTTCTTAGTTTGATTGGAATTGTATTTTTTCTTCTTAGGTACTAAGAGAAAAAAAAAATAGAGTTGAGCGGTGAGAGCCACAGTCGATAAATGCATATAGTTTAGATCATCTTCAAAGCTATTTTACAGACCAACTTTACAAAGTGGGTTAAGGATGGATTACCAGATTGTTAGATCCAGTATAACAGATACCAAAAATTGCAAGATCGAGTACAACCACCTTTCAGCCTCAAACCTAATGGTAATTTCAGCAACCGACAGGCCTCACATTATCTTGTATAAGTCATGATTTGAAATCTCATACCGTGCAAACAGTCAAAATGAATAGTTCTGATAAATTACCAAAACACGATGCTACTTGGCACAATAATGGAAGATTTAAAATTTCGAATCATGCCGGAATTTCAGTTTATGATCAAAACGATACGGTTTCAATACCATATCATGTCGTGTCAATACGATTTTAATGCTTTTTAAATATAAAATATATTAGTTAAAAAAAGTATATTATTAATATTTAATTGCTTTAAATGTATAAATTTGAGATGTTGAATATTACGTTCAAGTTTTGATATTATCTTGTGAGATATTTAACACCTATCGAATCTTTTGTAACAATTGTTAAATGTATAAATTTAAAATAAATATATTTATTATTATTACACAATAAAATATTTTAAATTATAATTTTATTGCAGACGCATCAAGTCCAAGAACTTGCATTTACAATGATAATGAAGATTGATCTTTAAGTTTATTGTAAAGGCATAAGTCCACGAACTTGCATCTACAATGGTAATGAAGATTCATCTTTGGTTTAAGTATTATTGTAGAGGTATCAAATTCGAGACCTTGCATTTATAATGGTCATAAAGATTGATCTTCAATTTCAAAATCTGTAGATCTATTTTGATGATTTTAAGGATTGATTATGTTATATTTATTTGAAAATTTTAAAAATTATCATGGATTAATGTATTTTCACATTTTGAGAATATGTAAAAGTTTTGGTCAAATTTTTTTTGTTTTTAGCATATTGGGTATTTTGGTATAATTTAATCTTTTAATTAGTTTTCTTCCTCATATTTAGAAATATAAAATGAAATAAACTAAATCATTATGATAATTTTCACTTCCAATTCATATGTCAGAATTGTATCTTTCATATATGAATAGTATCATATTGTAATATAGGCATCATGAGTTGTATAGTTCTAACAACTAGAAATCCAAGTAAGATGAATTGCACAAAAGAAGAATCGTGAACATAATGAAATTGTTACAACTTACAAGCTAATTATAATTATGATTATACCCAAAAGATTAGATGTATAATAGTGAAATAAGTTGCAAATGAATTATGGTCGAAAAATTGTGTAATTATCTATAGTTTATTCTAAGGGTAATAAAAGTTGACCCAACCCTTTTACACTTAACCCATAATTTGGCAAGATTGAATTGGTAAACAAGTTTGGATTATAAACCGTCAACCCGGTTATGACCTGCAAATAAAAAAGTCGAATTGGGTTTAAAATGATCAATCTATTTAATTAAATAGGTTGAATTGAGTCACATGGCCCATTATGACCCATTTAAACCATTTAATTAAACAGGTCAAGTGGCACAATATATCCCGTGTAACTCATTTAATTAAATAGTTTCGATCAAGGCAACCCATTTGAAAGTGGATCATATGCAAATTATATAATTTGGCCCAAAGGATATGAATGTCATGGTGAATGAGATACAAACCGTTTATAACTTGCCAACCTAAATTGTGCTACCCTTAGTTTATTCTTACCAAAAATGGGAACCAGTAGTACTCTCCTTTCCTTTAAAAAAGGACCCCATGAAGCATCACTTGAGTTATCCATCATGCATGCAGCATTTATAAACTATATTGTATGTCAATTATTGAGTGCACATTCTCTGTGTTCCTATATCAGAACATGTAAATGATAGTATGATGAATGTCTTACAATAATTTTCTAAAAAGATCCACATTGTGTGAGAAAAAAGGAAGACTGAAAAAATGGAACATTCAATGAAGATCATCATACTCACCACAAAAGTTACTTCCTTGAGTTGGCAAATGCCCATTTCAATTAGATCTTTCATACGACCAGGAGTACCAATAACAATATCCTGGGAGAACCATAGGATAAAACCTAGTTAGATATTGTACAAGAATAGATTCGTGTACAATTTATGGAGAAATAACGAAAAACAAACTTTATTTACTATCTACCTAGTTGAGAAACTGAAATTTTTGATTGAGTTTATACATTCAGAGAACAAAACTATTTTTTCCTATTTTTATCATGTTCCCTCATGAATAATCTCAAAAGGCAATTATAGATGGATGACTGAAATATCAAAGTTCATCAACAAGGCAAAACCGATGAAATTAAGTGCCAAAGCAACTAATAAATGCAAAGGGAAAAAAACATTGAGAAAAAAAAGGCATACTCATTTAGACCTGATATAAGCTACTTCACTGTGACTTTGTTTACTTGAGATAAGTCAACAAAAGGGTAAAATTACAAACATTGCATGGAGGAAGGAGCCCTCAATATCCAGTTAAAACTCAAAGCTTTTTCTAGCCAACTTTAAGTTAATTTGATCAAAATGCTCCTCTTGTCCAGGTTTTCTCAAAAAAATTAGAATTGCACAAACCAAACATCTTTGATTTTGAGTTCCTCATGCAGTCAGAGCTAAGGCCTAAGGTGAAAGAGTTCAACTAGGATGAGTTTTATCCTACGCCCTCCACCATAATAGGATCCAAACTACAGAAATTTAAGACTAGACAATACAGCCCAAACTCCTTTTTCCTCCAACTTCTTTTTCCTCCACGCACCAGTTACTACCAAGAGAGCCTATGTGTCTCTTGCCAATTGCACTAACCGTTTCTAAAACTTCTTTCATGTCAGCATCCAACTTGACTTGCACCCTTCTATAATCCAATTGCTAAAAACTTAAAAATGTAAGCATTAGCCACTTCTCCCCTAATCACGGGTGCCACTTGTTTACCTTCTTAACTGAGTGGGTTTTTAGGGTTAAAACTAAGTGAAAGGTTATTTCACCAAGGGTATAGGGTATGCATTACCAAGAGAATCTAGAACATATCTCCACTTTCCTGATGGAAAACCAGCATTTCCCCTCTTCTACTGGGAGGTAGAAGAAGCAGTTTGCCTACATCTCTTTGCTCCTATTGATTGATCCTCAATGGGACTGCAGTGACATGATGCACACAACATTCTTCTGGGACTCTCCTAGAACGAACATGATGCAAAAACACTATTTGTGCATTAAAACCTCCAACTTCCTAAAGAAGTTAGACAGAAATATTGCATTTTGTAAGGCTTAGGGGCTCGTCAGCCTCAAGAGCTGCACTGAGCTATTCCCCTGTCAATTATACACTTCTGTTAATGTCTTTCTCATTGCTACAGACATGGTCTCAACTTCGACAGGTACTTAGGGAGCAGTTCATCTGAGTAATTCCTCGATGGCACCCTCGAGATGACCATTGACAGCAGAACCCCTCAAGAGGGAGCATGTCTTCTGTGCTTGCATGCACACCTCTATCAAAAACACCAAATACATCAACCAGGAATCTATCATTGGTGACCTCTAGATTCACTTTCTTGAACCTATAGGCCATATAATTCAAGCTCAATGGGATATAAAAGACAGTTGAGACTTGGAAATACTCTAAGTTGACCAAAATCTATCTTCATTGAGTTATGCTCCCAAGCCTCTCACCGAAACTCCAAAATATAACAACTCCAAAGATGGCATCTAATTCTTTCATGAATATTTAGCCCTTTGAAATCTAGCCAATGATATTGAAATGCATATTAACCTTCGGTTGGGGAGAGCTAACAAACTTAAAGCTGATGGCGAGACTTGACAAACTTAAAGATGAGAACAAACAACTCACATGAGAACAAGTCAACCCACTCAAACTAATATAGCAGAATTAGGGGTGGCATTTTATATCGTATTTTATCATGTTAAACGTATCAGAAACGAAATGTGTTATTTAGGTCAACTAATTATATTTTTTAAAAATAATTTGGTAAGGTCGATAATTAATTCCTCTCTATAAATTTGTGACATAAAAATTATTAAAAATTTTAATATTAATATACCTTGTACACGAGTCAACTTGTATCACTCATTTATATATTCAAATTCTATTGTCACTTTCAAGGTTAAATCAAGTCATATTATCAGTTGTCTAACACTGTTATACCTAAGCATAACCACGGCCTCTAAGCTCAACTAATTCAATTAAAAAATAAATAAATTGTTGCTCTAGAAGCAAGATTGTTGCTCTAAAACCATAACCATGGCCTCTGAACTCACCTTGGAACACATGATTTTCTAGATTATCTCAGCAGTGTTCTAAATGGCATTTGAGGTGACCGCCTAGGCGGAGGCCGACATCAGCCACCCTGCTTTTATGGAAAGCAGTATTTTAGGCAGTCAACTTAGGTTTAAAAAACCCTCATGCCGATGCGTGATTTCAAAATAACTCACCTCCTTCTGCCTCCTGCTGCCTCAAACTGCATGTCACCATCACCTGCTACCATCGTTAGGTTAAGCTTTTATATGTTTCAGATTTAGCACAACAAAAACATAACTCTGGGCTCGAACGATACGTCCGGGCTCGCATGACAGGTTCGAACTTGTCACCGGGCCCTAGCGACGAGTCCGGACTCATCGCCGAGCCCAGGCGACGTGTCCAGATGCATCACCCCAGTCTGATGATGCATTCGAATTGTCCGACCCAAAATGCCGAAGCCAAAACACAATAACAGTTAGTTTTCTTCTTAACTTAGGATTTAATTGAATCGTTATATTAATAATTTTAATCAACTCCTAACTATAATTAGGATAATTTAAATAGGCTTAATTAAAGCCTAATAAAATTATCATATTAATATAATATATATATATTTTATTAAAAAAATATTTTTAAAAAAATATATAGATTAATTTTTTATTTTTAGCTAATATATTTTATAGTATATTTTTTACTAATTTTTTATCTTTATTTAATTATTATCTTGAAGATTAACAGCAAAAATTGAGAAACAACCGGAAGTGAAATTGAAGCCAAAGTCTAGCGATGTTGTTTGGGATTATGAGGTGTTGTATTGCAAAGAAAAAAGAAATTCAATCACACGTAAGTTGTGTAAGAGGCTTATTAAGGGAGGAGTTTATCAAATGAAGCATCATATTGCAAGTATTGTAGAACAAGTTGAAACATGTCCTAAAACATCCAATGAAGACAAAAAGAGTAAGAGCTTATCTTGAAAATAGCAAGAATAAGAAGCGAGAAAGGGTGGAAAAATTACAAGAAGAGAGGGTGGAAGTAAATATAGGTGTTGATGTAGAGGATGAAGATTGTCAAGTGAAAGGAAATTCTGCTAAAAATAAGTCAAAGCACCTCTGGCCTATTGATAAGTGGGCATCCGCAATCGATCCAACAAAGGCAAGATAACAAAACATAAATGATGCATTGAAGTAAAGTTTACAAATGATGTGCATATGTACCTTGCAAGATGGATTTATTAGACGAGGATTCCTTTTCATACAATTGACAATCAAAGTTTTATATAATTTATAAAGGCGGTTGGCCAAATCGGCCCTGGCTACATACCTCCAAGTCAATATCTTCTAAGAGAGCCATTTTTAAAATAAGAAATTGAGAAGACCAAATTATCTCTATAAAAGCATGAAGAAGAATGGATATTCAATTATGACTAACGCATGGACGGATTGCAAGAGAAACATTATGAATTTATGTGTTAATTACAAACTAAGCACTTCATTCTTTGATTCTATTGAAGAATCCAAGGAGGCACACATCGGGGCTTACATTTTTGAGTTTGTGGGAAAATACATCAATGAAATTGGCTCTCAACAAATTATTCAAGTAGTAACGGACAATGCAACAAATAATATGGCGACAGCGGAGTTGTTAAAAGTTACACAACCTCAAATTTTTTAGACCTCTTATGCGACTCATACAATCAATCTCATGCTTGAAGCAATTAGAAAGCTATCCAAGTTTAGTGAAATGCTTGAGAAAGCAACGGCCCTAATAATATTCATCTATACACATACTTTGACTATTATAAGGAAATATACCAAAAAAAGGGATATTGTGAGGCTCAGGGTAACTAGATTTGCTACTTCATTTTTGACTTTGGAAAGTCTCAAAGGGAAAAAAGATCCATTGAGACTTATGTTTACATCCAAGGAGTGGAGCAATACAATTAAGTAGTAGTATAAAGGGAAAAGTGATAGAGATGACGGTAACAAGTATCTCTTTTTGGAATAGTATTTCTTTGGCTTTGAATGTTTTCACCCCTTTAGTAAAAGTTTTACACCTTGTTGACGTGACAAAAAGCCCTCAACGGCCTTTTATTGAGTGCACTTAAACAAGGCAAGGAAGATATTAGAAAGGCTTTCAAAAAAGAAGAAAATGTCATCCTATTTTGAAGATTATTAATGAGAAGTCTAAGGGGAGACTTAATAGTCCTTTGCATTATGTTGCTTACCTGTTGAATCCAGTTTTTTTACTTTAAAGATCCAAGCATACAAAATGACACCAATGTTATGAATGAGTTTTTGAATTATGTTGAAAGAATTTTTTCCACCAAAGAGGGCATGCAATCCACCATTTCTAATGATGAATTGTTGAAGTACAAGAGTAAATTCGAAAACTTTGGAAGAAAAATAATGGTTGCGACATATGAGACGGTGGATGTGTACCATGACTTTGATATGGGTACATCTCTTTCCTTTATTTCTATTCACTTACATACATGTCTCTTTTACCTATTTTTGGGTTTATTATTTTTTGCCTCTTTACTTTTTTTTAAGTTGGATGGTGGTTCAAATATGGTGGTGGCACTCCAAACTTACAAAAAATGGCAATGAGATTTCTCTCTTTGACAAGTAATTCATCGAGGTGTGAAAGAGATTGGAGTCAATTTTTGAAGAGTAAATAGTAATTCATAAATTATGTTATCTATTCTTTCTTTTTATTTTTGAAGAGGTAAGTAGTAATTCATAAATTATATTATCTATTCTTTCTTTTTATTAATTTTTATAATTGTTTAATTGTTTAGATACATACTAAGAAGAGGAATATGCTCGAGACATCAAGATTGAATGATCTTGTATATGTTAAATTCAACGTCAATCTTATAAAGAAGAAGAGCAAAAGAGAATAGGCGAAGATTTGCTTCTATCCTCTCAAGCTAATGAAGCTTAAGGTTGGCTTGTTAATGGTGGTGATGAAGATGACGTCGAGCCGGGTTCAAGACTTACTTAGAGAATGGTGGTAGAGACATTGGGAGCAAATGAAGTTCTACAACCAAGGAAGAGCGCAAGGAACATCCTCATTAGAGAACTTTTTGACACATCGGAGGAGAATGAAGAAGATATTGATATTGAGTCCGATAATGAAAGGATTATGGATATAATTGATGGTGCATGTGTAGATGATTTAAAAGATTAGTTATGTTTAATCTAGTCATTGTTGGCTTGTTACCATGTTGGATTGAAACTTTAAATTTTGAATTTAAACTTTTGGTAAAAGTAACAATATTACTTTTTTAATATTATTATGGTGATGAATTTTTATTAATTATCTTATTAGTTGCATTTATATATTTATTTGTACCTTATATAAATTGTATTGTATAAAGTTTATTTATGTATAAACATCACAAAAATTGATGACTATTTATAATATTATATATATAAAAAATTCAATCATCTAGGCGGTTGAGGCGATAGGCGATTGAAGTGGCAGGCGATCACTGATCATCCCACCACCACCTACCGCCATTTACAACACTATATCTTGGACATCTAAAAGGGATTAGTGGCTGAACTCAAGATTGCCTTAGACACTAGCATCCCCAATATAGACTAGACAAAGCCACTGGGACATAAGAATTGTGCAAAAAACTCCTTGAATCAGTTAAGGACTCTTGAATTTCACCAAAAGCCCATTAGACTCTACCTATCTCTCCTACAGAGTGAGGGAGTTCATACCAACCCTACCCTTGAATCACACAACTGGAGATGAATGAGTAGCGGGTCATATGGGTCGGGTTGATAATACTAAGATCTCCTAGACAAGTTTAAGGCTAAGTTACACAATAGTCCAAGAAAAAGCTAAAAGCCATCAAAGAGTACCCTCCCAAGTCAACCCTCAACTCTCCTCATCATAAAGTGTAGCGTAAACAATCTCACATCTTGCTTGTCTGAATTTTTTAACTTTGCGCCTTTTTAAAGCTTTTCATTGTGGTGTAACATTTTAAATTTTTATTCTGACCTTACTGTTAATACAAACTTGCTCCTGTCAATACAAATTTTTCATTTTTACTCATCTACCATAAGATCCATTACTTAGAGTCCCCAAGCCTCATACATCCAAGAGCCTAAACCTTTCAGAGTCTCATCTTTATAAGACTTGAAGATTATTAGTCCCTTTCTTTAGACCACCTCTTATGCCCCTTGAAAATTTACTTAGAATCTGAGGATGCAATCGTCAAAATTTGAGATTGTTCCCAGTGCTACATTAGCCAAATTCTTAACCCACTATCAACAAGCTCCTTCTCCCTGATGCAAGAAACCCTGTCCCTTGCATGAGAAACCCTGAGCACTTTATTTCTTGTGATCACACGATGATATCATAACCCACCTACAAGCTTTCCTCTCCCCTATAGTTGCTGCAAACCTTGAAGAGTCAAAACAAGATCTTCAAAGAGTCCAAACATAAACCCATAGTTACTGCAGACCTTGAAATAATATCCTTCACGTAAAAGGCAGTCAACTTGCTGACTTAATGAGGAAACCTAGTCTATCACACAATCCTGCACCTTCTTCTAGCTAACTCTCTTGTAAGACCTCAACAGTTGACTGCTCATGATCCCCCACCAGCAAAAAAATTTCCCACTGCTTCTTTGCCAGTGCCATCTCCAGCATGAGACTCTGTCACCCAACTGCTTGAAATTACACAACCCAACAATTCACTGCAGAGCGCGTATTCTTTTCCAATGACCTTATGACTACATGAAGAGAATTCCAGTTAGAAGCCCAACTTCCTCATCCACCACACTCAAACTCCACCATCTTTCCAAGCTTCTCTTTCAATACCAATCGAACACCTACCTGCAACCACCTCATAATCTGTTTTGGCACCACAGCAGCCTCAGCAATATTACAGCTCCACTTCTGCTATGGATCCCCCAACAGATAGTATTTGATGTTGGTGTAATTTTAACTTGCAACGTGAATGGCTAGGTTCTCCTGTTGACCACGATTTTCTGCAGCTTAATTTCAATTTATCTTGTAGAGAAACGGCTCAGTTTGGATTACACTGCTAGATTCAATTACTGCTCTATACATTTTACAAAACAAGCATCAGATAAGGCATCACTATAATCTAGTTGATACTTGCTGATTTCTATTAGCCTCGCATATCTTAGGTAAAATAATTAAATTTTAATTGCTAGTAAATTCACACTATTAAAAATTATGATTTCAAAATAGATTTCATTGTTTTATAGAGAACCAAGCAATTATTCATGTAAACATGTAAGGGTGGTTTAAAGTATAAATTTGTATTGCTTGTTTCTTTTACACACATATTTATGACAAATTTGGCAAGGAAACTTTATGCACAGAAAGAGTAAGACTTTCAGAGTAAGTCCTAAAAAGGAAGAGATGAGTGATATATGAATTATGAGCTGAAGCAAATTCAAACAAAGCAGTTGTAACTGAACTCCACAAGAGACTTCACAAAGTAGATAATCCATTCCTTAGGCCATGTTTCCTACAAGAGAAAGAAACAACTATGGAAGGGAGGTAAAGATATATATATATATATATATATATATATATATATACACAATGGAAGGGAGGTAAAGAAAACGAACCGTGCCGAGATTTCGGTCCCGGACCGGAACGATACAGTTTCGGTACCGTATCATACCGTACCGGTATAATTTCGATATTTTTAAAATATAAAATATATTAAGTAAAATGAAAAAATTAATCTAAATATTTAAAAATAAAATATTTTTTAAAAAATAATAAAATAATTTTATGGATTTTAATAAAGTCTATTTAAATTATCCTCAACTATAGCTAGGAATTGATTATTAAAACCTCAATTAAACCCTTAGTTTAAAAGAATAAAAAAAAACCAAAACTCGCGACATTGCCCCAGATTGCGCGCAGCCTGCGCTCAGAAAGGTGTCGCGGGGCCCGCACAACGCCTCCGGTGGCGTCGCCGAGCCCAGGTGGCACCTCCGGAGGCATCGCCGCTCCTGGGTGATGCCTCCGGAGGCGTTTCCCAGCCGAAACAGCGGTGTCGGTGCTGTGCCGGTGCCGATCCGTCGGTGGAACAAAAAATTTCGCCTGTATCGCACGATACGGCACGAAATTTCAATCCATATATATATATATATATATATATATATATATATATATATATATATATATATATATATATATATATATATATATATATATATATATATATATATATATATATATAAATATATATATATATATAGGAACTAATTTGTATTTCCTTGGAGAGAAAGAAATTGGCCATGTTTCCTATCCAATTGTGCTCGTGGAGGTAAAGAAAGGGGAAGAAAAGTTAACTTTCAAAAATTGATTTGTTAAAACAAAATAAAAGAAATAATTACATAATAGATTAAAAACAAATTCACTTAGATATTCTAACAGTTGATCCAGTTTCCATCCGAATTGGGTGGAAACAAAAGTGGGCTTTGTTGGGGAAAGAATTGCCAACCCTTTCATTCTCTCCCTCTGTGTTTCCATTTCTAGCTGTTTTCTTCAAAATATTGTCATTTTAAGTCTCAAAAAAATAAAAGTGCTTAAAATATTGTTTGTTACTATGGTCTTTTCCCTTTGCTTCTACAAATATAAGTATTCGTTATTTCTAAGGTGCAGCTCAATAAATACAAAATAAAAATTCTATAAAATACACATTTATTCAAATGACAGCGAAACAAAAATATCAAAGAGAAAGAAACTTCTTTAACTTACAACTCCAGACTTTAGAGAGGCAATTTGTGGTCCCTTAGAAGTTCCACCATACAAACAAACTGACTTTGTGCCTGAAGGAGTCCCAGCATCACTTAAAACATCTGAAATCTGTTACCAAAGAGAAGTTCAACCTCAAAAAGCGTGTACCAACGTTTTTAAGATTCATTAAGGAACATGTGCTACAGAATATTGTATGATGCAACAAAAAACACTTTCAACATAAACACAATATTTCTCAATCATAATTGTAAGTTTCTTGAGCTATTTATATCTAGGAAAATTCTAACAATCATTAACTCATGTACCACATATGAGCAACATAAGATTTCATTAAATTTCCAAGCTTTCTTACCATAACATTACAAATATTCAATAGTTTATAAAGATTTTTTTAAGAATAAAACAAAAGGTACACATGAACTATTAACTAACTGGGGAACTGTGTTGGGGTTTGTTAGGCGACCTATCTAAGATTTATAATCAGTAAAATTCAGTAAAACAAGAAAAAAAAACTTAAGAACAACAACTGAAACAGAAAACAAAATCAAACCGAACATACTTGCTGAGCTAGCTCCCTTGTAGGAGACAAGACAAGGCAACGAGGGACTGCCCTTTTGGATTCTTTCCCATTCTTGATTTGTAGAATATGCATTAGTGCTGGTACACCAAATGCCAGTGTCTTTCCTGTAGAAATGAGTATACCAATAACATTCCCGTACACATCTCTCAGTATCTTAAAAAAAAAAGAAAATGAAAAGTGTAGGTGAAACTAAGAATGAACAGGACTGGTATTGATAGCAAACAATGATCTATTTCTCAGTCTGCCATAGTATGTGATCCTTTATCACAAGCTACAGGCCTATAGCACACAAAAGTATAGTCCAACGAGATGGAATCACCACAGTTAATCTTAATGGATACATTCATGGGTGAAGGGTTTAAAAGGTTGGCAGGAACAAATTGAATGAGCATAAATCATGAAGACTAATTAAAACAAGGAGTCGGGCAAAAGGTTCATGAGATTACCGGACCCAGTGGCAGCAATACCAATCAAGTCGCGACCATCTAAGAGGAAAGGCCATGAATGTGATTGAATAGGCGAAGGCTTGCTGAAGCTTTTGCAGCAATCAAGGACTTGTGCCGGGAGCGCAGTCTCGGAGAATGAAGTGAGAGCCTTGTACTTGGCATCTGAAGTGTTGTTTCCAGAAACAATGGCGGATCCATATACTCTCGGTCCCTGTTCCACCTCCACACCCTTCTTTCCACCCTCCTCTTCGACTTGCTTCTTCTCCTTATTCACCCTTGACGCTGGCTCATCCCAAAAATGAGCACCTTTCTCACTCTCCCTCTTCTTCTTAACATCGTTAATCTTCTCCACTTGTGCATCTTGTTCTGCCTTCTGCGGAGGGTCGAACTCGATCTCGACATCGCCTGCCTTTCTCTTCTTCTTCTTCTTCTTATTCTTCACGGATTCATTGTGCCCATTTGCAGGGGAATCCACGGCAGCGATTTCATCCTCGCGGAGGGCTCTGCTATTGTATTCTTTAACTTTGCTCTTTTCTCTCTTATTCTTCGTCTTGGGTTTCTTTGCGGGGCCTTTTTCTCCTTCCTCGAGACGAGAAGATTGTTGTGTCTCCACCACGGCGACGTCGAACGTTCTGCCCATGGAGAGGAGAGGAGAGGAGGGAAGAGAAGGGTTTGGGATCTGGGGTTTGGAGTTTGGAGTTTGGCACCCAGAAAAGTTGCTAGCGAATGTTTCGTTAGGGCTTTTGCAGCAAATATAGCCCGCGCATCGCGACACGAGGCGTGAAGGGCCATGCACGATGCATTGGGCTTGATCGAGGCCATGCGAGGTGTGGAACCATGCTGGCCACAAATTGTAATTATATGTAAACCAGACCACGGGCCCGTAGGCCCATGCACGATGCATTGGGCTTGATCGAGCCACGGGTATTGTAATTATACGTAAACCCAACCACGGGTCGAGTTCCCGTCCGAAGCCCAAATTCTTAATAAGATCAACGGACTAATTACCTATCGACTCAAATTAACGGACTATGATGACAAAAAGTGATTACATTCATCTCAAATAGTTCAATATCGTCAATCTCATGATTAAATGTAGATGGTTAAATTAGATATCGAACCAGTCCACAGGTGGAAGGGTATATCGTAATTGTCCTGATTCGACTCTTGTTGTATGGTGGCAATTCTACCACCTGCAACTACTGATTTGGCTAAAGCCTGGGAGCAATTGTAACCAACTTGACTCAAATTAACAAATTAGAACCATCCTCACTGAACTATAATTATACATGGGTCTGACCAGACCAGTATAAATCAAATCCAACTTAAAACCTTAACCACATTAATAGGGTTGGTTACCCTTGATCTAGGTTAACAGTTTAAAACCATAATCAGTGACCGATCGATTAAGATTCAGGATAGAAAAATTATTATTCAACCGTTTTAATGACTATTTTTTCTCTCTTTTGAATAATTTAGATTATTTAACGATGATTTCTAGATCAATGACTACAATTAATTTACTATACTTCCCAAACTCTATAAATATCCTATTATATTTATTGTTTACATCTTTTCTATTCTTGTCTGAAATTTTTTTTACTTCAAGTTTTCAATACAAATAGAAGTTCACTAGAAGGCAATTTGAATTTAGTTATCAATGAGATTGAATTTTACTAATAATGAGTTATTTCTAACATCTACAACACAAGAAAATATAAAAACTTTCAAAATTCGAGTTACTCTACTTTTAAAATCATCTATTTTTATCAAATATTTTACAAAAAAACACTCTTCTATTCAAAGGAATGTATGCAAAATATATAATATACACCCCATAAATTTCAACTAGTGTTGATTATGGATCATTAAAGCGACATGTTAAAACTAAGTATTTAGTTAAGTTTAGTGTCGATTGTTCTCAAATATAATTATCCAAATTTTATCAAAAAGTGAAAATATTAATTCTAATTTATTTAAATATTTTGATATAAATTAAAAGAATTATTAGTGTCATGTCCCGAGAGACGACTGTCCAAAAAATTTCGACAGCATCTCCCCTGTGACAATTCAACTTTTCCTGAATACATACTAAAGTACAGGCCCACACGACCACTCTACAATATAACATATGTATCCACAAGACTAAACTATATAAATAAGGATAATGGGCCCACATGACCACAAATCACATATCAGAAATAATACAGAACTACACAATCAAATAAAATCCGAAAATCATACGAAGTACCCAACAATCCAAAAACACACGAAGGAAAATCAACTTCGTCCTGCTGTGAGATGGGGGCAATCTGGCAGAACTTCCAAGGTTCCATATCCTTATCTACTACCTAAGGACATAGAAAAATTTCAGGGTCTGGGTGGTGAGTATAAAATACTCCGTGGGTACTAGACAGAAGTGCACAACATAAAGAAATAAGCATAGATATCAAAGGTATACAGTCTCAATAGGATATTTACTGAACAAGGTCAAACAAATAAGATATGCAACAAACATATATTAACCAAGTGCAACAACCATAATCATATAACAGCAAGTGCATCAACCATAAATGTAGTAAACAACTAACAATAAATGCATACATGGTCACTGTTTGCACTCATCACCTTCAGTCACCCACCCAGTACAGTGAACTGGGGGCGCCAAATATGACAACTGCACACCCTCCAATAATAGACCACTACACGTGAGTGAGGAGCGGGGAAAATATCATTATCTACCCTCAACATCCCCAGAAACCTATATTGTGCAATGAACTGGGATGCACGACAGAAATCACCTGCTCCAACAATAGACCAACTACACTTGAGGGGGAGGAGTAGTATTCCAGGAAGGCTATCTAGCTAGTCTTGGTAGCACTCACACTGTGCAGTGCTATAATGCTCTCACCCATACTGTGCAGTGAGAGTTAATAACAACAACAACATGATGCTATGATGATATTTCAATAGATAACTATTACACTTACCAAGATATACACAACATCAATCATGATAAGTCAACATATATAAACAACAGATCATATCAAGGTCAACGATAAGCCTCAGGCAACGAATCAAGCAACAAATCAAGCAACAATACAATAAGGATAGCAATAGGATAATCATGCACTACGAAAGGACCTGTGTTGACCAAGCACAAGAGTACCCACCTGATGTAACGCACGTCAAAATCAGAACCTCTCCATATAACAGGATCTACAAATCAAGGTCCTGCAGATTACAACATATAATACTCACTAAGTACAACAATATATTAAATTTTACAATAGGTCAAACCCTAGTTGAACCCCAAGTTAACCTAATTTAATCACAACTAACCCTCATTTTACACTTAATCTCAACCAAATTTAAAATTTACCTAATCAAACAATTCTTGCTACATGTTTTTCTCATAATGATCTTTAGTTAAAGGTGTACAAAAGTTAACAAGTAGCATGAAAGGTAATCCAATCTAAAGATAGGTTTTAGCTAAGAAGTAACACAAAATTTAAAAAATTTACTTAGACTTCAGAGTTGATAGATCCAATCTTGACGTAGCTCTCTACACAACCCTAGTTATAAAACTTAATTTACACTACTAACAAACAACCCTTTATTCCCTTCCTAATCCAAAATACACTCATAAGTACTAGAACGAACCTACAACATGAATATAATAAGACCATGTATTTATTTTCCAATTTTCCTTCAATTGAACAGAAATGGATAGGTGTTTGAATGCTACAAAATGTTTGAGGCTATCAAACATAAATAACATGTAACTATTAATTAAAACTAAACAATCTTGCGTAGTGTCCATAAAAATATTACTGAATTCTGACCTCTAATTTGACCGATGCGTAAGGCAAGATTCGTTCATCGTGGTGATATCTTGGATGCAAAGCAACAGCAGCGGTGGCTTCATACAAGACACACAGACCAAATTGTGGCTAGAGAGAGAACAAGAAGGAGAGGTCAACGGCTTGCCCTAGCTCCTCGTTGTGCCCCATCTTTGAGCAGCACCGGATGGTGGGATTTCGGGGTAGGACACAGGGGGAAAAGGATAAGGGGAGAGGGAGGGGAGGGGAGGGCGGTAGGCATCGGCGAGTAGGGGTTTTGTGGTGGGGCGGCGCGGTGCATAGGGAAAATCACAGGGGAGGAAGGAGGTGCAACGACAGAAAGCAAAAGTCGCAATCCGTCTAGGGTTCGCTCCCACCTTCGATCGACTTCTTTATAGCCTTAACTCTGCGAGGTTCTCGCCAGCAAACGCGGGTGCTGGTGATGCCGTCGGCGAGGAAATCGAGATCGCGAGATCCCCTCGCAGTGTCTGCGGGCAGGCGGGGTCGCGAGGTGCGTGGAGCAGGGAAAAAGTCACGATTGCGGCTTAAGTTTCCTTAACGGGCGTGGGCGGGTTAACGGGTTTAACCCAAATCCAATAACCTGATTGTTAACTAGGCTTAGTGGGCTGGTTTAATCGGGCTCTTAATTGGGCTCCCTAACTGGGCTTTAAGGCTGACCCAATTGGCTTAAATGGGCTCTTAATTAAGGGATTGGTTTAATTAGGCTTTTAATTGGGTTGACTTAATGGGTTTAATCATTAAACTCAAATGAGCCTAATCCAATTAACTACCTAGCCTTTACTGATTAATTATTAAACCTAATAATTAATCCCCCCTTGATCTTTACCAATCCATTAGGGTTATTTACAATTAACCCTTAACCTAATAATTAACCCCCCTTAATCTTTACCAATCCATTAGGGTTATTTATAATTAACCCCTAAAATTTTCTCGTATCTTACAATTAGCTTTATTTATTTCTGTCAAATATCTTTTTTTAGTTTTAATTCCAAATATATATTTGAAGATTTTTTATCAATATCATTTAATCTATTTGATAATGTGTGATGTGTGTTTCATAGGCATAGCTATGTTTTGGAAGAGGGCAAGGGTATTGGCGAAGCCAGGCAATTCCTCCTGCGTCGTGACCAACTGCAGTATTTACCTCCTCACAAATGGTCGTGGGGCCGATCGTGTGTGGCCGCTAAGGTGGCGGATTCTACCTTTTTGCAGAAGATGTGTGTTTCATATATTTGTTTTGGTATTGTTACGCATACATTTATTCTATTACATTAGTATATTTTGCATACTTACATCACTTTTGTATTATTTTTACTATTTTAGTTCAAAAAACTATTCTTTATGTATTTTTATTGACATGATACGAATTTAAAATTTAATTGAAGTCAAGAAATCTTAGAGCATGCATTTCAAGCTCCAAGCATCACCTATGGAGTTGGACGCATAGTAGAGCAACGATTGATCATCAAGAACAAAGCACGATATGATAATGTTAGGGGACACGATCATGTTTCTTATTGTTGCCTATAAAGAAGAATTCCATAGCCAAACACAGTCTGACCGTGCTATTTTTTAAGAATGTCATAATAGATTTAGAAGGTTTGGAGGTTATAAAAGGATCCAAGGGGCTCATGTTTGAGGGAATTGGGATAGATGTAGGATCGTTGTGTGTATGAGAGAGTGGGTGAATCTCGATTGTTTATTTGTTTGATTTCATCTTTCTATCAAGAGCATTAGTGACAACGGAATATAAATAAGCAAAGAACAAGGGAAAAAGGGCAAGAGGAATTTACTTAGTTCCCAACCCCCAGGATTGGTACTCCAAGGCTTATGAATATTTTTTTGGAGGCGGAGAAACTCGTCTTATGGTCCAAATACAAGAATAGAGAATAAGAAGTAAGCAATATAAAACAAACACAAACACTCGAAGTCAAGCCGATTTGGAAGTTTTAAGTGCAGCGTATCCCTCCTGAAACTTCCTAGGTTACACGAGCAGAGCTTCGATCGCGTTCACAAGCACAACAAAATCAGAGAGGAGAAGTGAATTCTTGTTCTTTCAAGTGCTTCTCAAGGTGCCTTATAAAGACCCATTTGAGCGCCCTGGCTCAATTCAATCTAATCTGACTCCGTCGATTTTATCCAATCAAGTCTTAACCTGGTCCAAGAACCTGGACTAGCCTAGGGCGCTTAGACCATCCGAGCACTTCGAATCAAATTCGAGCGCCCAGATCTAGTTCGACTCGATTCACCTCGAGTCGACTTTGATTCCCTCCGAACTTGGTTTGGTTGTGTCTGTTTGCTTTTGTCTGTTTTTTTAGTCTTGCTTCCTACTCCAAGTTTCTACAAGACACACATACAACAAAGAAGCAAACTAAACCTTAATTGTAGTTTGTCTGACCTATTAGGCTTATCTAAGTCTTATCCTGTAGGTTTAATCTACTAGGCTTCTCCACCTAAGGGTCACTCCTCCATAATTTTTTTTTGTCAAGCATTCAGTCACTCTTAATCTACTTGGACTTACTCTTGTCTAACCTCTAGTTAGGACTAGTCACTCGGTAGACTTTCCACCCACCAAACATTCCTCCAAACTTTCTCGGACTTTTTCTTGCCTAACCTTCAGTTAGGATTAGTCACTCGGTAGACTTCTCACTGTCAAGCATCGGGTCACCCTTAACCTTCTTGGACTTCTGCTCAGCCTCGATCACTCGACCCCGAGGACTTTCCTTTCGATGTCCAATCCTCGTTGACCCATCGACTTGCTATACGTTCGATCTATAAACCCCCTAGACTTCCCTGCCTGGTGTCCCTGATCCTACTAAGACTTTCTTGCCTAATCTCCAATTAGGACTTGTCTTGCCTAGTCGCCAATTATGACTTACCTTACCTAGCCTCCAGCTAGGACTTTTCCTTTTGACTTGATGGAGCTTGAAATTCTGTTCCGTTTAATCCTTGCCAGATAAAAATTTTTCGGAGACAGAATTTTTTCAAGCAACTCTCATATTCGATCAACCATGTGCTTGATCAATGCATAAGATCATTGGGCTCTTATGTTGGTATTCAGTATCCATATATATAAAAGAAATAATTTACGCAGCGAAAAATAAATTGTACCTTTCTTCTTGAGATTGCGTAAGAGATATTCTTTACCCAAAGACTTCTTGATCTTCTGTTGTATTCCTCTCCTCTTCTTAAACGTTGTGTGGGCAACGATCTTCCAAGATAAATCCACCCAAATTCTGCTTTTTCTCTTCTTCAATACGATGGCAAGCAAGAAGGAAACCTCCCTCTTCTTCTTCCTTTTTCCTTCCTTCTTTCTCTTCTTCCTTCTCCCTTCTTGGCTGCCGGCCCTAGTAAGAATGATGTCCTTGTGTGCCGGCCCTAGCAAGGTATAAGAGAGGAGAAACCGAAGCACACAAAGGGAGGAGAAGAATATAGGAAGGGTGCCGACCCTAGCAAAGAAAAGGAAGGGGGGGGGGGAAGTGTTGTATTGCCGCTAGTCTTAGAGAGCTTGGAAATAATTAGATTGATTTTTTCCTCTCTCTATCCTCCCCTTTTATAGTTTTGCCATTATAGAAAATTTAAGAAAAAATCTAACTGAATTTTTATAATTTTGTTGTATAATAAAATTTATATAATTTTGTTGGATAACAAAATTTCTTTACTAAATTTTGTTGGATAACAAAACTTAATAAAATTTTGTTGCATAACAAAATTTATATAATTTTGTTGGATAACAAAATTAAAACAATTCTACTTAGAATTAATCCGAATTCTATTAACTAAATTCTCAACGGAATTCTTAACGGAATTCTAATAGAATTCTTAACAGAATTCTAACCGAATTCCAATAGAATTCCTAACAGAATTTTTAACAGAATTCTTAACAGAATCTCATAGGTGGATACGAGACTTTATTCAGAGGCTACAGCAGAGACCTAGAGGAGGAATTGGTAATGGCCTCCTGATGGGCTTGGGCTTCATGTGTTCTCCATGAACATCCAACTCAAGTCCATCAATAATAATTCATACCATTAAAGGGTTATTATTGAACTACCGCACCAATCCCATATTATAATATGGGCTCCTTCTTATCATGAGTGCATTAATCTCCCTGTGTTTAAGATATCATATGTTTGTCAATTAATTGAATTACTGACAACTCAATTAATTAACTTCTGAATCCAAGAGTAGTACCACTCAACTTTATTATCATGCGGAACTAAGTCCACCTGCAGGGTTTACATGATAATCCTTATGAGCTCCTCAAGGGGACATCATTAGCCTAAATATAAGGACACAGTTTCCTTCTATAATTAACAACACACCATATACATAGTATTATCTCCCAACTCATCGGGCCTTTTGATTTAACAAATAAATCTCACCCTTTGATGAAATAAAGAAATACATACTAAGTATATGTGCTTGTTATTATATCGGGATTAAGAGTATGCACATCCATAATAATTGAGGTCTAGTTTGATTATATAGTTAGTATAAATCGAACGACCTCAAATAGTCCTGCTCAATACACACAAAGTGTACTAGTATAATCTAATAGTCAAGATAAACTAATACTAATTACACTACAACCATTCCAATGGTTTGTCCCAGTCCATCTTGGTTGTGAGCTACTATTTATAATTTATAAAAAATCGATAACATGATCTTTTGTGTGGCACCACACACCATATTATCTACAATATAAATTAAGTGAACAACTGCATTAACATGTATCAGAAATATAAAATGCAACATTTGACCAAGGTGATTCTCATTTTAATATTATTGCAAAATAGATATTTATACAAAAAGCAAGGCTTATAGTATACATCCCAACATGACTAATTTTCAATTTGGACTTTCCTTGCTAATCTTCTGGTTAACTTTGACTTGATTAGACTTTATTCACATTCAAATATTAGGTCCTATTTGAATCAACCCTTGGTCAAACTAATCAGGCCTAGGTACATTGTCAAATATCAAAACCCTAGAGGCATATTACATCAACTATCTCCCTTTTTTTGATATTTGACAATTTTCTTAAGTTAAGTTGTAGGTCGTAAGGCTTTTAATACTTTGGGAGATTACTAAATTTTTTAACTTAAGCTTGTTGGGTTTCTCTATGTGCATTGTAAAATTTTATTTCAATGAACAAGAAGTGGAAGCGTAATAATCTATATTATTACAATATGTACATAAAAAATCACATGAGGATACACATGCATGTAGACATAATCATAGAAAAGACAACATAAATAAATTATACCTGTTAGATGATGCGAAGTGGAAACAACATCAACTAGTAATCTTTAGAAAAATTGTCTCTAGTCATATCCACACTAAGATTTCCTCGAGAGACTTCCCTAAATCATGCTTCGTGTCACACGTCCCGAGAGATAGCCATCCGAAAAATTTCGGCAGCATCTCCCCAGTAACCATGACAATTTCCCTGAATACATGTATACATAAAGGCCCACATGACCTATCCATACTACATAATATAGATTTATGTACAACTAAATAATAGAAATGTGATCCACTCGGCCACTCACACATCCTAATGTATGCATAATAATGTAAATCTAAATCTACATAACCACCAACGAATAAACTCAAAAAGTAAAGAAAATCCAAAATTACGCATGCGGAAACATAATGGATATGACTATAAAATTACGGATAAGAAACATACTAGAGTCTCAAAAACACTGATACGAATCATAAACTCGAAAGTAAAGAAGGTAAAACAGAAAGTGCCACAACTCTATATTAATACATCCACACACAAAAACATAAGAAATATCTTCTGCTGTGAGATGACATGACTGGCAGGATCTCCTCGGCATCAGCTATAATCTCCTACCTGATATTTGGGAAGATAAAAAAATCTCAGGGTCTAAAGGGTGAGTACAGGATACTCAATGGATAATAAGAAAAGATAGTGCATGATCAAAGTATATAATCAAGAGTGTTAGGATCGGTTGGTTCGCTAGAGGGTGGGGTGAATAGCGTTTCTCAAT
>NC_133875.1:11156631-11164197 GCF_044706935.1 Curcuma longa | reverse complement strand
CACAAACATCCTGTCCTCTAAACTTTCTCGAACTTTTTCTTGCCTAATCTTCAGTTAGGATTAATCACTCGGTAGACTTCTCACTGCTAAGCATCGGGTCACCCTTAACCTTCTTGGACTTCTGCTCAGCCTCGATCACTCGACCCCGAGGACTTTCCTTTCGATGTCTAATCCTCATTGACCCATCGCTTTCTATACGTTCGATCTATAAAACCCCCGGCCTGGTGTCCCTGATCCTGCTAAGACTTTCTTGCCTAATCTTCAATTAGGACTTGTCTTGCCTAGTCGCCAATTATGACTTACCTTACCTAGCCTCTAGCTAGAACTTTTCCTTTTGACTAACCTTCAATTAGGACTTCCCTTGCTAATCTTCTGGTTAACTTTGACTTGATTAGATTTTACTCACATTCAAATATTAGGTCTTATTTGAATCAACCCTTGGTCAAACTAATCAGGCCTAGATACATTGTCAAATATCAAAACCCTAGAGGCATATTACATCAACTATCTCCCTTTTTTTTATATTTGATAATTTTCTTAAGTTAAGTTGTAGGTCATAAGGCTTTTAATCCTTTGGGAGATTACTGAATTTTTTAACTTAAGCTTGTTGTGTTTCTCTATATGCATTCTAAAATTTTATTTCACTAAACAAGAAGTGGAAGCGTAATAATCTATATTATTACTGTTAATTTGAGAGGTGTCCTAAGGCAATCGCCTTACGATTATACTATTTATTGGATAAATAGCAATTCACTATTTGAGTACACATTCCATATGTGTTTGATTGGATCTTAAACTTAAATACTGAATGTCCGCTATACGATTCATAGCGTGAGAGAATTTGTGATTGGATCACAACTAGTGAGCATCTCTACACGTGTAATTATGAATGTATTGGAATTATCCCTAATCGAGGATTGATGAGCACGGACGTCATCGATTCTGTCGAGACTAGCACGTTTTGAACTTCTTGGTTAGCCAAGCAGCTGATCTCACTGCTGTCAACATTAGATGTTGAGAGTTAAACGTGGATGCTGGTTAAAGGTAACTAATTCATTGGAGTGACCTGTCTTGAGACTTCATATGGTTCTATATATATGTCAATGAAGATCTCAGTGTAGCTTAAGTGCGAGATTCCTTTGACTTGCGGTATTCAAGTCATCTTGGTCACGGAAGCTTATACTTTGACATCTTAAGCAAGCATCTCCGAGGAGGTGTGGACCCGAGATGATTGGGTATAAGTCAAAGTGTCCGAAGGTGTTTGAATAGCCCACAGAGGATTCACCGCTCCTTAGAAAAGGAGACGTATACCTTACGGCCGCTTGTCAGGATTGCTACTAAAAGTCTTTGGCTAAAGTATTACGTGTCAAGAGTACGGTACTCTTGGATACGTGAACATGTAACTTGAATTCACAGGACAAGAAAGTAGCTTAGGCTAGGTATGATGTAGTCAGCCTAGTGGGGATCGACACATAGACCATGTCCTGAACCAAGTGGGTATAAGACGGTGAAAGGAATGAGACACGTTTAACTAAAGCTGCTGAAAGGTTTAGAACTATTCTAGAATCAATCATTGATATTCCGATCAATTGGGGATCATGATGTACTACTAGGTGCCACTCATGATCGTTCCGTAATTAATAGTTAATTACGGATGGCCAACATAGTCAGGAACCTATTGAGTCACACGCACAACAAGTTCTCCGAAGGACTTAAAATGAATTTGAGAATTGGATTCTCAGAACGAGAGAAATAAAGTCTGGTTGGACCAAATAATGGATAAAATGATGGAACTTGTCTTACGAAGATGAAATGAACAAAATTGATTTCGTTCAAATCAGAGTTCGTTTAGTTAGTGAATCAAATGATTCAATTTTTGAACTGAATTGAACCAACTTGGTTTGGTTCACGATGGAAGAGATTTTGGCAAATCGGAAGAGATGAAAAGATTCGTCTTGCGAAGACAAATCTAACAAAACTGGTTTGGGTTAAATCTGAGTTTGTTTGGTTAGTGAACCGAGCGAACTAAATTTTGAACCCGGTCTGGTTCGGTTCGCTACAGTATGAACTTGGTTTAGGTTTTTTGGCTTCCGGTTTTCTCCACCGCAGCGCGCCGCACTGTGCATCCTTCTTCTCTCACGCGATAAAACTAGGGAGCATGCCCTGATCAGGTTGGTTCGGTGGATGAAGAGCGCCGCCATCTCCAAGAGGGTGGCAAATAGGGCTTCTCACATGCGCCTCTAAGAGCTTCTTCCCATGAGAATTTCTTCCTATGAGTTCTTCACCGTGGCTCGCCAATCTTCCCTGCTAGCTGTAAATTCGCCGGAGAAGTAGGAGCTGAAACTCTGTTCGCCGACCACCAAAAGCTGAGCTGGCCGCGTGTGGATGATGAGAAGAAGAAGCTGGAACTACTTCTCCACTCTTCTTGCTGCCGTGAGGAGATACCAGGACCGGAGCTTCTCCTCTCTTCTTACTGCTGTGAGGAGATACCAGGACCGGAGCTTCTCCTCTCTTCTTGCTGCTGTAAGGAGATACCAGGACCGAAGCTTTTCCTCTCTTCTTGCTGCCGTGAGGAGTAAATCTTCTCCACCTTGTTGCCGTGAAGCTACTATGAGTTGTCACCATGAGGAGCTTCTCCTCTCTTCTTGATGCCTTGAGGTGCAAGGCCGCTGGGCTGGAGCAAAGTGACCGGAGCTTCTCCTCTCTTCTTGATGTTGTGAGTTGCAAAGCCGGCTGCCACTTGTGGAAGGGATGACCGGAAGATTCCAAGCACTTGGCATGCTCTATTTTGTAAAGAAACATAGAGTTTCTTTTTGCTTTTGTGCAGCCGACCACAACAAGCTGAGCTTGCGTGTTCTGTTTCTGTTCTTGACCACAAGAAACAGAGATAAACTTGGTTTGCTTGCCGTGTAAAGAGAAAACATGATCGGTTTGTATTAGGTTTTGGACTTTGGAATTTGTTATCCGATGGTTGGAAATTGTTCCATGACCATCGGATATATTTCCGACTGTTGCCAATTAAATCTTGATCGTCCGACGATCGTGCGTCGATTTCGTGGAAGCTTGCGAGGCTTCCGGAAATTGTTCCATCTTATCAGAAGTGTTCCGTCTATTTGTTCATTATCGGCAGTTAATAGTTGACCACCGAACACTACATCGAGAATATGATTCTCGATGATAGTTGGAAAGCCCCGGAACGATCGCGATAAACGTTGTTGCATAGTTTCCGGAACAAGGCTTCTCTCGATTCGATCGTCGTCGATCATCGGCTAGTACCGAAGACGATGACTTAACTCGTGGCTTCCGAAGTCATCCAGACGGGAGCTTGGCGTAGATCACCAGTAGAGGCGGAACTCCGACGAGGACCGCTCGATTGATACCGACACTGCTCAAACGTCATCGAAAAGGTACGCACAGAATTTAGTTTTCTACAAATTTTAATTTTGCAAGTAGAATAATTTTATTCTGAAAAATTTTAATTTCCTGTCATGCTTTATACATGTTATTACCTGCTATGCAGGTGTGTGTTGTGATAATAATTAATTTTAATTATCTATATATTTCCACTGCGCACGTTTGCGAAACGTGAGAATACGTGCATTGTATCGGGATAATCCCAACAATTACAATATGCACATAAAAAATCACATAAGGATACATGCATGTAGACATAATCATAGAAAAGACAACATAAATAAATTATACCTGTTAGATGATGCGAAGTGGAAACGACATCAACTAGTAATCTTTAGAAAAATTATCTCTAATCATATCCACGTTGAGATTTCCTCGAGAGACTTCACTAAATCATGCTTCGTGTCACGTCCCGAGAGATGGCCATCCGAAAAATTTCAGCAGCATCTCCCCAGTAACCATGACAATTTCCCTAAATACATGTATACATAAAGGCCCACACGACCTATCTATACTACATAATATAGATTTATGTACAACTAAACAATAGAAATGTGATCCACTCGGCCACTTACACATCCTAATGTATGCATAATAATGTAAATCTAAATCTACACAACCACCAACGAATAAACTCGAAAAGTAAAGAAAATCCAAAATTACGCATGCGGAAACATAATGGATACGACTATAAAATTACGGATAAGAAACATACTAGAGTTTCAAAAATATTGATATGAATCATAAACTCGAAAGTAAAGAAGGTAAAACAGAAAGTGCCACAACTCTATTTTAATACATCCACACACAAAAGCATAAGAAATATCTTCTGCTGTGAGATTACATGACTGGCAGGATCTCCTCAGCATCAGCTGTAATCTCCTACCTGATATCTGGGAAGACAAAAAAATCTCAGGGTCTAAAGGGTGAGTACAGGATACTCAATAGATAATAAGAAAAGACAGTGCATGATCAAAATATATAATCAAGAGCACAGGTATATAACAATAACAGGAATCAACATGTGATCAATAATAACTCTGCAGGTAGTATATATACTAAAATGGATCTCATAAAATGCATCAATCCATATGAATGATTATGTCATACCGATGTATCAATCAATAAACAATCATGTATACATCCATATTCCAATGCAATATATGTACAGTCCAATACATAGTATCAAGCACGTAATACAATGCAAACATATGCATGATACAGCTGCCTACACTCGCTCCAATACTCATGTGTCTATATGAGACTGAGGATGTCCGACATCCAAATGGTCATACATCCAACCCTACAATAAAGTAGTCTGGTGACTGATGAGTCAAGGTTTCTATGTATTTTTTATCAATTAAATTCTGGATTTTTACCTGAAAATAATTATTAAATGAATTAATTTGATTATATTTGTGTCATCTAGTATAATTGAAGGTTTAATTATAAATTCTATGATTTGATGGAAAATTTTACATTAATTAAGTTTATTTGATTTTAGGGCTCAAATCAGGTCAAGTTCGAGCTCAACCAAGATCAAATCGAGTCAAATTTGCCAAATTGATCAAGCCAATATGGAGGACATGATCTAGATCGAGCCCGATCAAAATTCCAGAATTTTTCACAAACCCTAACGCCCTAGATCAAGTTCAGATCATCAGATTCAAAACGGACGGCCAGGATTTGATGATTAATCAGGGTATTTGGTATTTAAACAAAGCTTAATGAACAGGGTCGGGGGTTACTGTTCTTCGTTTCCCCGCCGCGCGCCTGCTCTGCTCGGCGACGTACCAAACGGCGTGTTCCCATCCAAATCTTCCAATTCCATCGTGTTCTCTGATCCTTGAGGAGGCCGGAACCAGTTCATTGGGCAGCAATCGGCGGCTGGAAGCTCGACGCCGGAGAGGGTTTCATCGGCGCGGCACTCCCCTGATCTCTGAAAATCCGGCGAGTTACGGCGTCTTCAGCAACCAGAATCGGAGGAGGGGTTCTCCGAAGGTTTTGGAGCAAGCTTGAGGGGTTGGAAACTTCACCGGTACGAAGAGAGGAGAACTATTCAAGTTTGCAGCTTCAAACTTCACCGGCGCCCGACTCTGTTCCTGGGAAAGGGTTTTTCTCCGGATTTTTGGAGCTATGGACGCGGGCAAGAGTTCGTTGGATTGTATTCCAGCTTCTTAAGGGGATTTCGGAGACATTAAGTGGTTAACGGTGGCTTGTTTGACACCAAACCGAGGAACACGAAGAAGAGGAAGGGATGGATGTTACTGCATTTCTGAATTTCGCGTTTTCTGATTTCTGCATTTCCTTGCTTCTGTCAATTCATTTCTAAATTTGTGTTTTGATTAAACCTTGTCAATTCAGTTTAACTAGTTAAGGATTAGCTTTTGTTTGGATTTTGATTTGTATTAGATGTTTATTTAGCTGAGTTTAAGCCCTTTAGAAACTCTATTACAGCTGATCTGATCGTGCCATTTCCATTCACTGTTCCGTGCCAACCTAAATCTTTAGTTTAGCTAAGTTAAAAACTCTCAATGCATTTTAGGATTTAGCCATCAAGTTCCACTAAATTGAATTGAATTGTTTAATTTTTTTTGCATCAATAGCATTGAAATCCAATTAGATTGCACTTAGGTTTAGATAGTTAGGTTTCTTATAGTTTTAGTTTATTTTTGCATTTCGGATTAGGAGGTAATTTGATTTAAATTGCATTTCGTTAAACTATCGCATTTCATTCATTTGCTTGCCATTTTCAATTTCATTTCATTCAAAAACCCCAAAACCCCCATTATTATTAGAAAACCCCAAAAGAACGACACGATAAGCTCGAATTAAACAAGTTTCTACTAGTCCTTGGAAAAATACGACTCGAGGCCCCTTTACTGCATTTGTGTGAATTAATTGTGGTTTTCGATAAATTTATAAATTTCAATTTGAAGCCCTATCGTGACATCCAATTTAGGGCTCATGAGTGACCCAACAGTAGGTAGCCATCTATAGCTACGTACATCCTATAGTCAATGTCTATCCTCTAATACTCATCCCTGAGTTTCACTCTACAGCCACTACAGGCCATGATGGAAATAGAGGAATCATAACCACCTAATATAAGCATGCCACTACAGGCTAACTATCCATAACGATAGACCCACAATATTGTGGCTTTCAATCGTCATCATACATTATGATGTGATGATCAAACCACGATAATCAACATCTACCATGCTAAACAACATACGTAGGTAATAAAACCCTAATGATCACAGGTATCATAGACAAAAGATAACAACCTCTAATGATCACAAATAACATAAGCAAAGATAGAAACAATAATCCCATAGATCAAAGGATTCATACAACAGAATGAATAATCCAAGATCAAAAGAATTAAGGGCAAACATGGTATAAATATGAGTAACATAAGTGTCTAATCCACAAACAGGAATAGGAATGCGATCAATTAACTAATCAACAACAATAGAAAAGAAAATATGCACTGAAAATAGAATAGATCTGTATTGATTAAATGTAAAAATTACCCACCTGATATGACGAATCACCGCAACAAGAACCCCCAGAAAATAATTCTTCGTATACACTCGAATCTACAACCAATCAAGGTCCTGCAAAAAGAATAAATAGCATTTACTAATAATCTCATAGGCCTTATCCCATTCAAAATCTAGCACTTAACCCAAATCCAATTAGATGCATAATTCAATTAACTCATGCTAATTAAACACAAGTTAATTTCATTAATTCCAATCGGATCTAAACCAACCTAACCTAACTAACCTAATTAACCTAACTAACCTAACCACAATCTAACCATAACCTAATCTCAAGTTAAGGGTCAATTAGGATCCAACAGATCTAAGACCTAATAGAGTCCACAGCAACTCAACAAACTGTTCAAAACCTTACACCAAACAAATTAACCAATTAACAAACCCTAACAGAAATAATCAACAGATTCTAGCTCCCCCAAACTCCAACAACGACAATCCAAATCAACACAAGCAAATAAATCCAACAAAACACTCCAATCTCATTGAACCCACAACCAATAGACCAATCCCATTAAATCTAGTTGAAATTCAATGGAACAATATCCCAAGAACCTGATCCATTCTCCATTTTACCCAAAAAATA
>NC_133875.1:11114829-11156531 GCF_044706935.1 Curcuma longa | reverse complement strand
ACTTTGTGCTTCTTTTGAGAACTTGTTTGTTCTCCATTCTCTGCATTCTTCCTCTCCTCCTAAACGATATTTTATATCATTCTTGAGGAGATCGAAAGAGTTGTAAAGGTTTCTCCGCCTTCGAGGTTTTCGAGAAGGAGAAGATTCATAGTGCATCGGGTGTGTGCATGCGTGTGGATCCTTGGATTAGTCACCTCTGCGGAGGTGGATACCAAGTAAACAAACCGGGTTAGCATTGATCTCTTGTTTTCTCTTTTATATTTTTGCTTCCGCTAATCTCTGTGCAGAGAAAGATCAAGAAAATTGATGTGCGTAGGGTTTATATATGTATTTACGCTTTATTTGCACATCTTTCTGAGTTTATTGCTAAAATCTTGTGTGCATTGCATCCCTTATTTATGCATTTAGGCACATATCTTGCATTTCCTAGTTCGGAGATCTGCTCGTGTTTTTACTTGTTTCAGGATGGAATTTGGAGCAAAAGCGGGCAAAACGGAGTAACAATTGAAGACAAGGCAAGACAGGGCCGTGCCTCATAGGCACGGCCGTGTCTATTCAGCCTCCTGGCCGTGCTTCAAAGGGCACGGGCGTGTGCACAAACAGAAGACCAACAAGCCTGGGCCGTGCCTCACTGGCACGGCCGTGCCAACATCCTCCATCAGCAGCAGAAGGGCCGTGTCTACCAGACACGGCCGTGCTTTGAAACAGAAGCCAGCCGAGACTTGGCCGTGCCTCACAGGCACGGCCGTGTTTCCAACAAGACCAAGCCACTGCTGTTGGCCGTGCCCACCAGGCACGACCGTGTGTCAAAACAGAAGGGTCCCAGCAGCTGGCCGTGCCTCACAGACACGGCCGTGTCCAGCAAAAGAAGAAGAGTCAGGCTGTGGCCGTGCCTCACAGGCACGGCCGTGCCTTCAAACAGAGCCGAGCCCAGTCTGGACCGTGCCCCAGAGGCACGACCGTGCCCCCGAACAGAAGCCTGACTGCCTCAGGCCGTGCCCCAAAGGCACGGCCGTGCCTCCTCCAGTGCTGATGCCCACACGGGGCCGTGCCTCCCAGGCACGGCCGTGTGAGCGGGGGCGTGCTGACTCGTGACCTGCATATAAATAGGTCCTCTTAGTGACCTAAGAAAGGGGGAGACCTTGGAGAGCCACCGGAGCTGTTCTAGAGCCACCGACGCCTGTTTCGGAGCGAGATTCGACGATCCATCCACCGATCCGACTGCTCCAGTCCATCCTCATCCCATCTACGCAGAGTTTACAGTCCGAGGAAGAAGATAAGTCTTATTTCCTGCATTTCCTTGTTGTATCTTTGGATTGAGATGTATTCTTTCCTTCCTATGGCTTGTAAACTCCACGCTATGGAGTAGATTCCCTAGATTCTAGGATGTAGGATGAATCAGATGTATTGGATGATTGTATTTGGATTTGATTAATCTACCATTTTCCATGATATAACTGTCTATTGCTTTGTGGATTTATGCTTGTGATGAATGATAAATTGTGTGTATGAATCCATGAGGGTAGGAATTGATTATGTATTGAGGAATCATTAGGCCGTACACCGGGGCGCTTCGTGACAGGGAGAATGCCTTGAACCGGGCGAGTTTCCGAGGGGTTTCTTAATGCATAGTTAATTCTTATGAGGGATAGTTAGCGGTCATTCGTTGTTGGGGAGAGGTCCGTAAAAAGATATCCTGTGACAGGGGATAGGGTTCTTTTAGTACTCCGGGGCGCCTGAGTGACACGGGAATGCCTTGAACCGGGCTTCTAGAACCATCTCAAACCGACAACGAGTGACGTAAGAACACCAATGCTTTATTCCGAGGATACCTGACGAGGTCGAATTGGATAAATTGGTTAACATCCCTACAATTGAACAATTATTGAGGAAAGGTAGAGGATCCAAGTCAATCAATCCATACTCTGAGGAGTCCGAAGTCCTAGGATCGTTTCACAACCAAGTGTCACAGTCGATTCCTTTCTTCGAACTCTAGGATAAAGTACTTTAGAACACTCCCATCTCCCCCACACAACTCATGCTCAATATTCTCTCCACCTTTTTGTGCTAGATCTAGTAAGTAATTCCACGGTCCCTGTGGATCGATATCTTTTTATTACTTGACGACATTCCGTATACTTGCGGAAACTAACCTAATTAACCTAACTAACCTAACCACAATCTAACCATAACCTAATCTCAAGTTAAGGGTCAATTAGGATCCTCAATTAGGATCCAACAGATCTAAGACCTAACAGAGTCCACAGCAACTCAACAAACTGTTCAAAACCTTACACCAAATAGATTAACCAATTAACAAACCCTAATAGAAATAATCAACAGATTCTAGCTCCCCCAAACTCCAACAACAACAATCCAAATCAACACAAGCAAATAAATGTTGACGTTCTGGATCTCCGTCCTGCGTTCTTACGCTCCAAAAAGCATAGAACCCCACAGGACAAAAATTTTATCCCGCTTGGATCAATTGACAAAGTCTATAAAAGACTAAGTCAATATCAGCGCCGATTCCTAAATTACTTTCTACGACGACTCTAGTACGAAAATAAACTGCGGAAAAAAATAGTCATATCAGAATCCGATCTTGACCTCACGATCTTCTACTGTATTCCTAACCTTTTCCTGGACGTCGAGTGGACTAAGAATTGCAATCGCTTCTACCATATGATGTTGGAATCACCTCTTCTCCTCCAATGAAAAGCACCGCCATACAACAGACATGCTTCGCCATACAACCGAAGCAATTCTTCATGCAACCGAAGCAAGTTTTGTGCAATCCGAAGTAATTTCAATTGCTTCATGCAAATGAAGCAAAGTTCATGCAATCCGAAGCAATTTCAATTGCTTCATGCAAAACCAATCAAGCTTCATGCAATACAAAGCAATTTCAATTAATTCATGTAAAACCAATCAAGCTTCATGCACATTGCTTCATGCAAAAACCAATCAAGCTTCATGCAAAACCAATTTTCATGCACGTTACTTCATGCGCCGCCGCCTCCATCATGTTTTACCATAGCAACGTTGCTTCCATGCAAGGGGAAACAATAATTGGAACTCCACCGTAGCTTCCATGAAGCATGCAATTGAAGTGGCGAGTAATGGTTTCATGCATGTGCCACCGACCCTAGATTATGGGAGAATCGAAAAACTTGAACTTACTGTAGCCTCTCCCATCCTTTTATAGGAATAAGGGTGCCGGCCCTAAGTTTCAAGAGAACCAAGGTGAACCAGTTTTACATTAATGAGAAATAAAATCGAACCGAAGAGATCTCATCCATCGGACGCAACTTAATCTCATCTAACGGTTCTAATATAATCTCTTTTAATGCAACTTATTAATTACGATCCAACGGATGCAACTTGATCTAATCCCATGGATACAAGTTGATCTCATCCACGAACTCATCCTGCGGTTGAGAACCAATCTCATCCAACGGTTGAGAACAAATCTCATCCGACGGTCGAGAACTAATCTCATCCAAACGGTCGCATCTTAAGAAGATGGTTTTAGGCTACAGCAGGGACCTCGAGGAGGTATTGGATCTGGCCTTCCGATGGATTTCAGATCCCGTATTCAAACCCGAATACACACCTACATCCATCAATAACGATCCATTCCACTAGAGGATCATTATTGCACTACCAATCCAATCCCCAAATTACGTTATGGGTTCCTTCTTATTATTTTATGCATTGCTCCCCGTGTTTAAGATATCGTATGTCCGTCAATTATCTGAGTTCACTGACAACTCAATAATCGACATCTAAGACCTTGAATAGTACCACTCAACCTTATTGTCAGCCGGACCAAGTCCACTTGCAAGATTTGACTTGACAATCCTTATGAGCTCTCCAAGGGGACATCATCAGCCCTACTGGGACACAGATTCCTTCTATAATTAATGACACACCGTATAAATAGTAACATCACCCAACTTACCGAGAATATTTGATCTGACAGAAAGATCTCACCCTTTGGTAAATCAAAGCAATAATTACTAAGTATAGGTGCCCATTTATTACATCGGGATTAAGAGTGCATAATTATAATAACATAGGTCTTGTTCAATTTGCGAGTCAGTGTAAATCGAACAATCTCAATGGTCCTACTCAATACACACAAAGTGCACTAGTGTAATTCTACAGTCAAGACAGACAGTCACCGAATTACACTACAACCGTTCCCGATGGTTTGTCCAAAGCCATCTTGGTTGTGAGCATTAGTTTATAATTCACAAGGGACCGATAATCATGGTATTCTGTGTCTCACAGACACCAAGTTATCTACAATATAAATTAAGAGGACTTTATTGTAAAATACACCATTGCAATCAGTTGACCAAAACATGATACTTTATTTCATAAATGTTTATATACAAAAGAGCTAGTCTTTTCAGTATACTTCCTAACAATAAATCCAACAAAACACTCTAATCTCATTGAACCCACAGCCAATAGACCAATCCCATTAAATCCAGCCGAAATTCAATGGAATAATATCTCAAGAACTTGATCCATTCTCCATCTTACCGAAAACAAAATAGAATCCATCAAAACCCAACAGAACAAAATCAACAATAAGAACTGGCTGTCAAAGAGTTTACCTCATATCCAAAGCCTTAGAGTTCCAACTCAGCCACGATCAAACCCGCCGCCAATAAAGACTGATTCTCCTCTCGGTTGAATTCAAGAAATCCATAGATCAATCCCAATCAAACTGTGAGGCACGAAAAACCTTAGAAATCTGAAGAGATCCAACGAAATAAACTAGAATTTTAGCTCTTACCGATCAAGATCTTCAACATCAAGCTCCTGCCCTATTCGCATCGCGTCTGTCGCCGCCGCCCGAACAGACCAACCCACCTTCGGAGCATGTTAGCCTTGCCGGCCAAAGCGCTTGGTCGCTGGTGATTCTCCTCAGCATCAACACGATTGTGAAGGAGCGCGATCGCTCGATCTGGGAGACGAAGAGAAGCGCTGATCGAGGGAGGAAAGAAACAAAGAATCGCGATCGACGATCAGGAAAACAGAGTCGCGATCACTATTGAAAATGGATTCCTAACGGGTTTAGGTTATCGGGTTTTAAACCAAGTCCCAGATCCAATAACCTATATACAATTAGGCTATTATTTGGGTTGTTAATTGGACTCTTAGTGGACTGGTTTACTTAACTAAAGGGCTGAGTTAATTGAGCTTTAATTGGCTAGTAATTGGGGATAAATGAGGCTCTTAATTAAATTAAGGGATTGGTCATAATTAGTCTCTTAATTGGGTTGGTTTAATGGATTTAATTATTAAACCCAAATGAACCCAATCCAATTAAATACCTAACTTTTAATAATTAATTATTAGACTTAATAATTAACCCCCTTAATCTTTACCAATTAGGGGTAACTTATTTACAATTAACCTAAAATTTTCTGTATCTTACACTTCGTCATTTTGATATTAGTTAAAGGAAGAAGATGAAGCAATCCAAGAGAAAACCTACAGTTTGATTTGGTATCCGACGACTCAAAGTAACCCGATGGTATAAATCAAACTAAACAGAGGATATTAAGTCGCTATTCGAAGGTCGGATGGCTAGCTGCCAATGAGGGGCAATAGGCCTAATAGCATCGGAGTTTTGGCAATAATACTTGCTCGCTAGAACAATAGCTAAGAGTGGAGGAAGAAGGATATCTCATGGCTGAAAAATAACCTTTGCTTCTCCATTTGCTCAGCATGGTAAGCTCCAACCCGGAAGGAGGTGGTGTTGGTGCAAGAAACACTAGATCTTGCCTAGAATTTTGATGTTTAACAATACACCTAGGTTTGGTTAGTTTGACCAAGGATTGATCCAAAGAGGATCTGATGTTTGGATGTATGAATGTGAGTGAAGTCTAGTCAGATGACTAGCGAGAAGTCCTAGTCGGTTAGACTAGGCAGTGGAAGTCCTGATCTGGACGATTGGACAAGGAAGTCATGTGAGTGAAGCTAGGCTGGGAAAGTCCTGGTTTGGAGGATCAAGCAAGGGAAAGTCCTAGTTGTATGCTAGGCAAAGGAAAGTTCTGGTTTGGAGGATCAGGTAGAAGTCTCAGCAAGTCGAGTACACTAGGTGCAAGTCCATGCAGTGTCAAGAGGACCGAGAAGCATAACCAAATTCTAATCGGGTACGATCAGGAGGACCAGAGGGTTGGTGAAGTCTGAGCGGTCTGGAGGACCGAGCCGCAACAAAAAATTTCTGAGGGTCAGGGACCATGGCTAAGCGGGAAGTCCAACAAGTCTAGAGGACTTGTTGGCAAAACTTCTCCTGAGTAGAGTGAGTAAGGGCGCATTCTTGGAGTGGAATGGTTTGCGTCAGACTAACCCAGGATTTCAGTAGAAATCCAAAGTTATACCTGCAAGGTAAGGTTTAGGTTATTTGTTTGTTTGTATGCTTGTCTAGCAGGAACCATGAGCTGGAAACAAGAAAGAAGAGGTGAAGCAAATAAAGACAGCTGAACCAAGTCCGGGATCAACTCAGGTCAAACCTGAGTCAAGCTGAACCAAGCCTGAGGTCAACTCTGGTCAAATCAGAGTCAAACCTGAGTCAAAGTGACTCAAGTTGACCTGAGTAAGAGTTAGGTTGACTTGAGAGGATAAGAGCTGCGAAAAGTTAAATTTTATCAAGTTCTGCCACGCCAGATTGGAGTCGACCTGAGATCAAGTTAAGTCGACCTGAGATTGGCTCAAGTCGACCTGAGCATGCTATAAAAGGAGGGGCGACGTGCACAACCGGTACAACAAAATAAAAAGTCATCCTCTCAATCTAGTGGTAATTTGAAGCACGAACGGAGCAACCGAGAAAGATCCAGGAGGAGTACGTGACGCTCAGGACTTTCAGAACGGCGATAACTTTGTTTAGTTATTTCTTTTCTTACTGTCCTTACTTCTGTTCTTATTTGTTATTATTTATATAGACTGTAAGATGGATTTTTTCATCTCTGAATAAAGTTCAAAAAGGAGACCACTAGTGTGGTAGATTTGAAAGGTGTCCTAAGGCAATTGCCTTACGGTTATACTATTTATAGGATAAATAGCAATTCACTATTTAAATGCACATTCTATATGTGTTTGATTGGATCTTAAACTCAAATACTGAATGTCCACAATACGATTCATAGCGTGAGAGAATTTATGATTGGATTGTTAGATTTGAGAGGTGTCCTAAGACAATCGTCTTACGGTTATGCTATTTATTTAATAAATAGCAATTCACTATTTGAGTGCACATTCCATATGTGTTTGAGTGGATCTTAAACTCGAGTACTGAATGTCCGCAATACGTTTCATAGCGTGAAAGAATTTGTGATTGGATCACAACTAGTGAGCATCTCTACACGTGTAATTATGAATGTATTTGAATTATCCTTAGTCGAGGAATTGATGAGCACGGACGTCATCGATTTTGTCGAGACTAGCACGTTTTGAACTCCTTGGTTAGCTAAGCAGTTGATCTCATTGCTGTTGACATTAGATGTTGAGAGTTAAGCGTGGATGCTGGTTAAAGGTAACCAGTTCATTGGAGTGACCTGCTTTAAGACTTCATATGGTTCGATATCGTATGTCAATGAAGATCTCAGTGCAGCTTAAGTGCTAGTTTCCTTTAACTTACGGTATTCAAGTCACCTTGGTCACGGAGGCTTATACTTTGACATCTTAAGCAAGCATCTCCGAGGAGGTATGGATCTGAGATGATTGGGTATAAGACGAAGTGTCCAAAGGTATTTGAATAGCCCACAGAGGATTCACCGCTCCTTGAAAAAGGAGACATATAGCTTGCGTCCGCTTGTCAGGATTGTTACTAAAAGTCTTTGGCCAAAGCATTACATGTTAAGAGTACGGTACTCTTAGATATGTGTACGAGTAACTTGAATCCACAGGACAAGAAAGCAGCTTGGGCTAGATGTGACATAGTCAACCTAGTGGGGACCAACACATAGACCATGTCCTGAACCAAGCGAGTATAAGACGGTGAAAAGAACGAGGCACGATTCAATGTAGCTGTTGAAAGGTTTAGAATTATTCTAGAATCAATCGTTGATTTTTCAGCCAATTGGGGATCATGATATACTACTAGGTGTCACTCATGATCATTTCGTAATTAATGATTAATTACGGATTGCCAATATAACCGAAAACCTATTGGGTCACACGCATTACAAGTTCTCCGAAGGACTTAAAACGAGTTTGAGAATTGGATTCTCAGAATGAGAGAAATAAAGTTTGGTTGGACCAAAAAATGGATAAAATGATGGAAATCATCTTGCGATGACGAGACGAACAAAACTGATTTCGTTTAAGTCAGAGACCGTTTGGTTATTGAACCAAATGATTCAGTTTTGAACCAAATTGAACCAACTTGGTTTGGTTTGTGATGGAAGGAGGAGCAAGCGACGGCCGGCTAGACATCCTTTTTCCTTCCTGCAAGCAGAAGGGTGCCGTTTGGCCATGTGAGAGCAACAAGAAACCTAGGCTCTTCCTCCATCTTCGCGAGTGCAAGGAGCAACAAGGTGGAAGCCCTAGCCGCCTCTTTCGGTTGGGGTTGTCTTCCTCCCGTGCCTACCCTTTCTCTTGACGCCTCCTGCTGTATGCCGTTTTTCTGTCCACTCTGTTGAATTTCCACCAAAGAAGAAAGGGGCAGTCGACTGTGATAAGGTAAAGGGAGAAGAGCACAAGACCCGAGCCCCTGTTTTCTTCTTCGCCCGTGAGAAGGAGGTGGAACCTGTGAGCACCTCCTCTGTCGACCACCTCTGCTCCAGTGGGTGATCATAAGAATGGTGCCCTGTTTTGGAACAGGGCATTAAGGGTGACCTTGAGAGGGAAATTCTATTGGTTGTCGATAATGGATACACCCGTGGGTTGCTGATTGTCAAAAACAAATTGTTTATACTCGTATACAGTGAAAGTTAAAGAAGAAAGGGTAGTTCTTTTGTTTTTCATTCTCGTGGAAGCTCATGAAACTTCCAAAAAATTTTCCATCATTATCGGAATAGTTCCGACCTATTTGTCCGTTATCGGTCGTCAACAGTTGACCAACGATAAACTACATCGAAAATACGATTCTCGGTGATAGTCAGAAAGCCCCGGAACGATCATGACAAACATTATTGCGTGGTTTTCGGAACAAGGCTTATCTCGATTCGATCGTCATCAATTATCGGCTAGTACCAAAGACAATGATGCGACTCGTGGCTTTCGAAGCCGTCCAGATGGGAGCTTAGCGTGGATCACCAATAGAGGCGGGATTCCGACGAGGACCGCTCGATTGATCCAACACCGTTCATAGTCATCCACGAGGTACACGTTTAGAATAATCTTTTATTCAACAAATTTTATTTGTGCACGTAGAATAATTGTTATTTAGAAAATTTTAAATTCCTGCCATGTCTTGTACTTGTTATTACCTACTATGCATGCGTGTGTTGTTTAATAATTAGTTGTAATTATTTATTATATTTTTGCTGCGCACGTTTATGAAACGTGTATGTTGGTGCAAGATGCACTAAGATCTTGCCTAGAGTTTCGATGTTTGACAATACACTTAGGTTTGGTCAGTTTGACCAAGGGTTAACCCAAACAGGATCTGATGTTTGGATGTGTGGAAGTGAGTGAAGTCTAATTAGATGACTAGCAAGAAGTCCTAGTCGGTTAGACTAGGCAGTAGAAGTCCTGATCTGGAAGATTGGGCAAGGGAAGTCTTGGTAAGTGAAGCTAGGAAAAGTCCTAGTTGTAGACTAGGCAAAGGGAAGTCCTGATTTGGAGGATTAGGCGGAAGTCATGGCAGAGTCAAAGCACTAGGTGAAGTCTGGGCTGGTCTGGATGACCGAGTCACAGCAGAAGTCTGGACTGGTTTAGAGAACCGAGTGGCAGCAGAAGTCTGGACTGGTTTAGAGAACCGAGTGGCAGCAGAAGTCTGGGCTGATTTAGAGGATCGAGTCGCAGCAGAAGTCTGGGCTGGTCAGAGAGGACCGAGCCGCAGCACAAATCCTAGGGGCTGAGGACAGAGCCGAGCAAAAGTCCAATAAGTCAGGAGGACTTGGTTGGCAAAGGTAAATTCTCCAGAGTGAAGTGGGTAAGGGCGCGTTCTCGGAGTGGAATGGTAGGCGTCCGACTAACCTAGGATTTCAGTAGAAATCTGAAGTTAGATCCACAATATAAGCATAGGTTGTATTGCTTTGTTTGCATACTTGTCTTACAGGAACTATGATGCAGGGGCAACACATGAGGAGTCCGACTTCAACGAATCATAACTTTTGACTCGGGACTCAGAACGAGGCACGGTCAGTTCTCTGGAGTCGACTCAACTGTAGCTTGAGTCGACTCAAGTGGCTGGAGTCGACTCAACTGTTCATCGGAGTTGACTCAGGTAGTGGATAATGAGCAGAATGAAAATTTATATGCCACGTCAGCTGGAGTCGAATCAGGTAAGTCTGGAGTCCACTCAGGTGCAGTATAAAAGGAGGTGAATGTCCAGAAACAAGATAATTCAAGCCAGAAACCTCCCTGCTCAACTAGTGGTGCTTCTAAACGCGAACGGAGCCAAACGCTTGCAACCGGGGAAGATCCAAGAGGAGTCCGCGGCGCTCAGGACTTCCAGAACGGCGAGTTTTGATGAGTTAGGATTTTTATGCACTTTATCGATTCGATTTTGGGTTCTTTCATGAAAATAAATTGCTTAATGATTTAATTTGATTATATTTGTGATATATTACATAATTTGAGGCTTGATTATAATTTTCATGATTTAATGGTGAATTTTACATTAATTGAGTTTAATTGGTTGTAGGACTCAAATTGAACCAAGATCAAGCTCAACCATGATCGAATCGAGCCAAGATTAACCCAATTGATCGATCCAACTTCATGAATCAAGACTCAAGTGCGATTAGGATGGAACCCATGCGAACCGGAGCCAATTTGGAGCTAAATTGAGTGAATTTGGTTGAAATGGGCTAACTCAGACTCAAGTCAGGCTAACCGAACCCACTGCTACAGTACCCAAGCTTTAACGAGAAAGCTACAGTAACCTAAAAATCGCGGTTACTGTAGCGTTACTGTAGCAAACTGCAGCGCCGTCTTCCTTCTTCGTTTTTGCTTCGTTCTTCTTCGTTTTTCTTCATTTTTTTTAGGGAAGCTCGGATTTCTTCATCCCACATTGATCCCCGAATTCCAGAGAGCAACCACGACCCTAGATTGACAGAAATTGACGGAAGTTCCATCCGGTGAGGGTTTCGCCGGAGGATCCAGTTTCGCCGCCATTTTCAGCCTCAATCTTCAGATTCACTCAACCGGAGCAATCAAGATTCTAAGGAGGGGTTCTCCAAGGGTTCTTGAAGGCTTACGAGCAGCACATTGCAAGAAATTCGAAGGATTGAGCTGGATTCTCATTTATCCGGATTCGACTCTGTTTGGAAAGGGTTCTGAGGGTTTCGGACAATCTTCTAATTGGAGCGCATTCAGATCAGTTCAAGCTTGGTTCGCGAGAAGCTATTCTGGGATTTCCAATCGTAGATTGGTTCTTGTGTGACGACAAGAAGGAATCAATTTGAGGGAAGAAACCGAGCTGTCCCTGTTTTTGTTTTTGCACTGTTTCTGTAGTTTCTGCACTTTGTTTCTGAATCTGATAAACAAATCTGTTTAAGACTCTTTCAATCTAGTTTAGCTATGAACATTAGTTGAGTTATTTGTTTTGATAGGTTTTATTGATTCATTAGTTGAGTTATCGCATAGCCATTTGAATTCCCTGTTCCGTGCCACAAGAAAACTTTCCATGCCAAATCCAAGTTTAGGTATCATAGCACAATTAGCTTTAGTTAAATGTTTTGATTCCATTTTAGGATTAGTTAGCTAGTTTTGGTTGAGTTTAGTGTATGGTCTCTTGCTTGCACTTATTGAAACCTTGAAACCTATTTTGCACAGCATGAACCATTTCATTTGGTTAGTTTTCCTTTGGTTTTGAATTGCATGAGGGTTCCATTAATTTCTATTAACCAAGAATTGAGTTCGCATTCTATGATTGTTTAGAGGTTTTGTGTTTTTACTTTGCATCAAATTGCATTTTAGGTTGATACCTTGGTTCCTTAATTGCATTTTTAGATTAGTTAATTGCATTCTTCATTTATTTGTCAATTTTGAATTACATTTCAAAAAACCACAAAAACCCCATTTTAATAGAAAACCCCAAAAATATGACACGATAAGCTCAATTCATTCAATTTTCTACTAACCTTGGAAAAACACGACTCGAGGCCCCTATACATTTATTTGTTTGTATTTATGGGTTTTTGATAAATTTATAAATTCCCATCAGCTATGATGTGTACGAGGCCCGACGTATCATGTGTTCTGAGTGTTACGAGTGGATACCGATCAGATCTAGGAATAGATCATTGGGCAGTTGTCAAAATAATTATTAAAGTACTTGTGAGGAAATAATAATTTATTTTGGTACATAGAGAAAGTGATATGATCACAAGCGGGTATACGGATATTAGCTACCAGACAGACAAGGATGATTCCAAGTCCCAGTCTAGGTACGAATTCACTTTAAGTTATGACGCAATAATTTGAAAGTGTTTTAAATAAGACAACATTGCAGCTTGTGAAATAACAAACGAAGCGGTTTGGATCAGGAAGTTCATCACTAAACTTAGAATGGTTCCAACCATTGTTGAAGCGTTACTTGCTTACTGCGACAACAATGGAACAATTGTGCAAGCGATGGAACCTAGGTCTCACCGTCGATCCAAACACGTGCTTCGGTAAAATCAATAGATCAGAAAGATCATCTGTAGAGGAGAAATACAATCGAGAAGAATCCCACCAAAAGGAAACTTGCAGATCCTTTTTAATCTCTATCTTAAAGTAATTTTGAGGAACAAACAGAGGCGCTTGGTATTGGATACCTAAGCGATTGACCTTAGGCCAAGTGGGAGTCTGTTAGATTTGAAAGGTGTCCTAAGGTAATTGCCTTACGGTTATACTATTTATAGGATAAATAGCAATTCACTATTTGAGTGCACATTCCATATGTGTTTGATTGAATCTTAAACTCAAATACTGAATATTCGCAATACGATTCATAACATGAGAGAATTTGTGATTGGATCACAACTAGTGAGCATGAACATATTAGAATTATCCTTAGTCGAGGAATTAATGAGCACAGACGTCATCGATTCTGTCGAGACTAACACGTTTGAACTTCTTGGTTAGCCAAGCAGCTGATCTCACTACTGTTGACATTAGATGTTGAGAGTTAAACGTGGATGTTGGTTAAAGGTAACCAGTTCATTGGAGTGACCTGCTTTGAGACTTCATATGGTTCGATATATATATATATGTCAATGAAGATCTCAGTGCAGCTTAAGTGCAAGTTTCCTTTGACTTGCGGTATTCAAGTCACCTTGGTCACGGAGGCTTATACTTTGACATCTTAAGCAAGCATCTCCGAGGAGGTATGGACCCGAGATGATTGGGTATAAGACGAAGTATTCGAAGGTGTTTGAATAGCCCACAGAGGATTCACCGCTCCTTGGAAAAGGAGACGTATACCTTGCGGTCGCTTGTCAGGATTGTTACTAAAAGTCTTTGATCAAAGCATTACATGTCAAGAGTACGGTACTCTTGGATACATGTACAAGTAACTTGAATCCACAGGACAAGAAAGCAGCTTGGACTAGGTATGACGTAGTCAGCCTAGTGGGGACCGACACATATACCATGTCCTGAACCAAGCGGGTATAAGATGGTGAAAGGAACGAGGCACGATTCAGTTTAGCTGCTGAAAGGTTTAGAATTATTCTGGAATCAATCATTGATTTTTTGGTCAATTGGGAATCATGATATACTACTAGGTGTCACTCATGATCATTTTATAAATAATGGTTAATTACGGACAACCAACATAGTCGGGAACCTATTAGGTCACACGCACTACAAGTTCTTCGAAGGACTTAAAATGAGTTTGAGAATTGAATTCTCAGAATGAGAGAAAAAAAAATCTAGTTGGACTAAACAATGGACAAAATGATGGAACTCGTCTTACGAAGACGAAATGAACGAAACTGATTTTGTTTAAATCAGAGATCGTTTGGTTACTGAACCAAATGATTCGGTTTTGAACCGAATTGAACCAACTTGATTTGGTTCACGATGGAAGAGATTTTGGCAAAATGGAAGAGATGAGAAGATTCGTCTTGTGAAGACGAATTGAACAAAACTGATTTAGGTCAAATCGAAGGTCATTTGGTTAGTAAATCAAGCGAACCAAAAGTGAACCGGTTCACTATAGTAATCCTAATCAACCTGGTTCAAGACAACCCGGTTTAGATTGGTTTTCTCCTTTGGTACCGGTTCACACTATTTGCCCTAGCCTTGCTCGATTCTTTTCTTTGGTCTTCCGCCTGACGCCGCAAGCAAGAAAAGACCTAAAATCGCGTGAGCGATTTAAGGGTGGTGGTGACCGAATGCAAGAGCTTGGAGAAGAACCCTAGCCGCATGTAGAGAGGTGAACAAGAAGAACCCTAGCTGCGTTCTTCTTTTCTCTTCTCTGTTCGATTCGCCATTGTGAAGCCAGCCGCTGCTCGTGAGGACCAAAAGCCTAGCGGCGTTTCCCTCTTCCCTTTCTTCTTCTTGTCTGTTCGTGATGCACCGCTAGCTCCGTCGCTTCCTCCAGTCGTGTGGGAGAGAAAGAAAGCGTCAGGCTGGCCTTCTCTTCTTTCCATCCACCGTCTGCCGGAGAAGCAGAGCACCGCCGGCGCTTGTCCTCTCGAGCACAACCAATCACGCAACACCGGTTTCCTCTTTTCCGTGCCAGGCGCGATCTTTCCGCAAGGGGATCACTACTGTTTGCGAGCGGCACACGATCGTGGCTTGTGTTTCTTAGCTACGGTGGTCGGACAGTAGCTAGATGTGTTGGCTGGTTGTGGTGATTGGCGGCAGAGGCTGATCAAGAGAGCTTGATGTTCTTCTTCCGAACAAAGAGGAACAGTAGCTAGAAGTGTTGGCTGGTTGTGATGATTGACGACTTTCTTCTTCCTTGTGAAGAGTTCGTTATAGACGCCAACAATTCGATAGGAAGTTAGTATAGCTTTCGGATTCGGATCATGTTGGTTGTTATTAGCGAACAGTAAATGTCGTAAAGAAAAGGTCCACTGTCGATCAATCCTGATTGTTCGATGACTGTTTGTTAATTTCGCGGAAGCTTACGAAGCTTCCAGAAATTATTCCATCGTGATCGAAAAATATTTCCAGTCAATTGTCCATTATCGGCGGTCAAAGGTTGACCACCAATAAACTACATCGGGAATACGATTCTCGATGATAGTTAGAAAGCTCTGGAACGATCGCGACAAACGTTGTTGCGTGGTCTTCGGAATAAGGCTTCTCTCGATTTGATCGTCATCGATCATCGGCTAGTACCAAAAATGATGACGCGACTCGTAGCTTCCGAAGTCGTTCAGACGGGAGCTTGGCGTGGATCACTAGTAGAGGCGGGACTCTGACGAGGATCGTTCGATTGATATCAACACCGCTCAAACGTCAACAAAGAGATACACATAGAATAAAGTTTTATTCTATATAAATTTTAATTATGCACGTAGAATAATTGTTATTCATAAAATTTTAATTTCCTGTCATGTCTAGTACTTGTTATTACCTGTTATGCATGCGTGTGTTGTTTAATAATTAGTTGTAATTATTTGTTATATTTTCGCTGTGCACGTTTATGAAACGTATAGACACACGCATTACACCGAGACGGTCCCAACATAGTGAACGGGCGCCTCCCGTACATAGGCTTTGGATGTACTAACCCTGGGAGGTTAGGAACCAAGTAAATCCGTGAGTCCCCTGTACTTTGTTTACTAATTCCGCTGCAAGTACTTTGATAGAAAATGAACGATTTCAAAAAAGCGACTGTTGGTGCAAGAAGCACTAGATCTTGCCTAGAGTTTCGATGTTTGACAATACACCTAAGTCTGATCAGTTTGACCAAAGAATTGATCCAAACAGGACTTGATATTTGGATGAAGTGAGTGAAGTTTAGTCAGACCAAATGACTAGCGAGAAGTCCTAATTGGTTAGACTAGGTAGTGGAAGTCCTGATCTGAAAGATTGGACAAGGAAAGTCCTGGTAAGTCAAGCTAGGCAAGGGAAAGTCCTAGTTGTAGGCTAGGCAAAGGGAAGTCCTGATTTGGAGGATCAGGCAGAAGTCTTAGCAGGTCGAGTGCACTAGGTGAAAATCCATGCAGTGTCAGGAGGACCGGGAAGCATGACCAAAGTCCAATTGAATACGATTAGAAGGACCAAAGGGTTGGTGAAGTCTGGGCGATCTGGAGGACCGAGCGCAGTAGAAAATTTCTGGGGGCTAGGGATCATGGCTAAGCGGGAAGTCTAACAAGTTTGGAGGACTTGTTGGCAAAACTTCTTCCAAGTAGAGTGCGTAAGGGCGCGTTCCCAGAGTGGAATAGTAGGCGTCAGACTAACTCAGGATTTCGGTAGAAATCCAAAGTTAGACCCACAAGGTAAGGGTTAGGTTGCTTGGTTGTTTATATGCTTGTCTTGCAGGAACCAGGAGCTGAAAGCAAGATAGAGAAAGCAGAAGTGAAGCAAACAAAAGCAGCTGAACCAAGCCTGAGTCAACTTAGGTCAAACCAGAGTCAAAAGAGTTTCAGTCGACCTGAATGGTCACTCCGATCAACCTGAGTTGGATGGAGTCAACCTGAGATGGAGTCAAGTCGACCTGAGCACCAGATAACGCAGCGGAAGGCAAAGTTTATCGGTAAGCTCCACGTCAGACTAGAGTCGACCTGAGTAGGGATTCAAGTCGACCTGAAGGCAAAGTTAGCACAGAGAAAGAGCATCGGTGCCTAGGTGGAGTCAACCTGAGATTGGCTAGAGTCGACCTGAGCATGATATAAAGGGAGGGGCGACGTGAACAATCAGAACAATGAAAAAGAAAGTCATCTTCTCAATCTAGTGGTAATTCGGAGCACAAATGGAGCAACCGGGGCAGATCTAGGAGGAGTGAGCGGCACTCAGGACTTCCAGATCGGCATCACCTGTTTGGTTTAAGTTTTTCTTACTTGTCCTTTATTTTCAATTATTGCATTGTTTATACGGATTGTAAGATGGGTTTCTCCACCTCCGAACAACATTCGGAAAGGAGATCATTAGTGGGCGGGCGCCTCCCATACATAGGCCTTGGACGTACTAACCCTGGGGGGTTAGGAACAAAATAAAATTCATGTATCTTTGTCTTTGTTTACTAATTCCGCTGTAAGTTATTTTGATGGAACGAACAATCGAGAAAAGTGATAATACGCTATTCACCCCCCCCCCCCCCCCCCCCTCTAGCTTGTTACAACTGTTGGAAATGTGAATGGAAACAATAAAATAGAAGGATGGAGAAAACTCTCATATGGTTTAGTCCCACATTGATAGTTGAGGGGCAACTTGATTGGTTTATAATGTATCACAAGCATTGATATTGTGAACAAATGCAAGGGGAGAGGCTCTCTCTCACGCGTGGGTGCGCAGGAGGGATGCAAATCTAGGGCTCGGATTGCACTACCCGCAAGGTGACTTGTGTGCGAGCGCGATCTGCGTGCGTCGAATGTCGGATCGGTCATGCAAATCCAGGGCCCGGATTGCACTACCCGCAAGGTGACTTGTGTGCGAGCGCGACCTGCGTGCATCGAATGTCGGATCGGTCAGGACATACTTTGCCCAAGCAAATCAACCAATATTTTACCATCCCGTTCAATTTTTTGTAACGTATAAATTAATGGACGAATTAATTACTTGATGTTGAAGCGACCGAGTATTATTATTGACGTTTCGAATCAAGCCATTAATCGTACCATTAATCTCAAATTAATGGGAGATATGTTGTAAGGTTATAAAAGAGGAAGCGATGGGAGACCACAGGTAGAGAGCGTTCTCGATCCTAGCTTCCCTTTCCTCTGCTTCCCCCGGTGATAGATAGCCTTTGGGTGTAATCGGTTCGTCGGTAACGATCTGTGCTTGATCGTTTTGTTGGTCCTATCGTTGTATCCTGGGAAACAGACGTCCATCGTGACCTCTAAGCACCGCCGGAGGGGACAAATCTGTTTTAAGGAAACTGCGTTGAATGCAGGCCTCGGCATCATCCGTTTCGACCTCTCGGCACGGCAACTCAGCCACTCGTCTCAATAGTCGGCTCTCGGCTTGGCTCGGTAGTCGGGCACTCAGCACTCGGCAACTCGGCCACTAGTCTTGGTAGTCGGCCACTCGACACTCGGCTCTCGGCACTCGGCCACTCGACACTCAACCACTCGACTCAGCAACTCGGCCACTCGGCTCGACAGACGAACTTGGCCACTCAGCTCTCTCCGATAAAGATTGTCAACAGTCTTAAAACAAATCTGTATCTGTTGTGATGCCACGGACCAAGTTGAGATGACGGTAGCAGAGCCTACTACTCAACTAGTTGTTGGATAAACTTCTCAAATTTTTATATTGAGATTTCTACTTGATTAAGAATAGGAGTTTACTCACTAAAATCTTAGAATGTCCCCCAAAAGATTGGATCGACCTATTGGAATGACTGTGGCTAAATAGGCATCGAGTCATCTTGAAATTTAAACGGACTCTGATATGTTGGATATTGCTCAGTAATCTGTTATTGTGTGATCTCGTGCACAAGCTCTTTCAAATCCTACATTAAGATTTCTGCTTGATTGGGAGTAAGAGTTTGCTCGTCTATTGGAACGACTATGTCCAGTTAGGAATAGGGATGGTTTTGGAATGCTAGGAAAGGTTGAGCATTCTATTGTTGTGCATCTCCATACTCAAAATTTAAATGATCTTCCCAACTACAAATATATGTATTTGGCAATGGATCATACATGTTGTTGTTGGGGTTGATAGTACTTATCTGGATGATCTCTCCAATCAAGGATGTATGTGTTGGCAACTGATCATACATATCTTAATGTTGGTGTTGGTAGTATAGACATTGCTTGGGAGTGTGTCGTTGTGTATCACCATATCTAAAATTTCAATGATCCATCCAATCAAAATTTAAGCATTCGACAATGAATCATACATATTTTTCTATTGGGGTCGATAGCACTGAGGCTCAATGGTACAAGCATCATCTTGCAATAGGATGGGCATACATCATATGAAAGGTATGGACTAACACAAATGTTATAGGTGTTCATCGCTTGCATTGATTGCATAGTCTACTATTGAGATTACTTCATGGCGTGGAGCTATTGAGATTGACTCACTAACATTTGTCTGTAAAAAGAAGTGAGCTCGTTCAAATTATTTTTCATATCATATTGCTCAATGCTGCAACATATGCCTCATTAACGCCTCCAAATCACTAAGAATAATAATCCATCTTTGCACACAAAAGAAATATCTTAGTCTTACCTTGAAACACTAGCAAACAAGATCAAAAGACACAGAAAACATATAAGACAAAATACATGGATACAAGAGAATTAAGATCCTAAATAATTTTCAAACTTTTTACAACTACCATAAAAGTAAAAGTAAGTGAAAATAAAATTGAAAAAAGAAAATGAAAAATTTAAAAGATTGTCTATACAATGAAATTTGGTCAAAATAGGTCATTAGTTATGGCAAAGCGGTGAGTATTCATCCCTACACACAAATTCTTCAACTTGGAAAGTTTGAGGACAAATAAAGATATTAAAAATTTCATTGATAAAAAATAAAATAGGAAAATAAAAAATAATCTTAAGATTATCAAACATCGCTAATACTTCTCGGCAACGGTGTCAAAATTGATAACATGCACATGTGTCATGATATAGTTACAATTCAAATTACTAAACCCCACTAGTATAGGAAATGATCTGAATTGTCTCTCACAAGGAATGTAACCGAAATGATAAATCATAAGATTAAGTTATTTGTAAATGGGGTTTAGATTTTGATGTTATAAATGGGGGTTTGTTGTCGGATTGGTAAGACTAATAAATGAAAAGCAATGCGAGTAATTAAAACTCTAACCTAGCTAAACTACAATTGTAATTGAACTAAAGGAAACATAACGTAAAGCATCCTTAATCTAATTTAACCTACTTGTATCCAAATAAATGATAAAAACTTAAAGCATTCAACCAAACAAGTATACAGGAATTAAATAAATTAAAATCTATTAACAAAAATAGAAGTAATGTAAAGCATCAGGGAAATTTATCCTAACACATTGTAAGCATAAATGAAGCTAAGCTAAACTAAGCACTAAAGTGGAGAAACTCTCCCTCCGATAGAGATGGATGATGCAGAATGAGTCTAGGATCCTATAACTCACGGATGGAAATGGAAGCGTGACGCCAGAGCTGGATAGCGATTATCCTGTCGGCAATATTGAATCCATTGGTTCGACTGTGAACGTCGAAAATAATCTTCTAAAACATGATTCGAAAGAATATCAGGAGATAGAAAAATAAACAGTATTGCTGAAAATATTATTAAATCAAAAACTTCTTCTCCTAAATATTAACTAACAAGATGTTTAAATAGACGCAAAATCCTAATAAAAATAAAAATTTCTTAACAGACTTGAATTCTTAAAAATCCTAAACGAACTTCAAATATAAAATCCTAAGAAAAATTCTTAACAGATTCAAAATCCTAAAAATTTTAAACAGACTTAAAAATCCTAAAAAAATAGAAAATTTTAAAACTAATAGAAATTTTCAAAACTACTTTACCAAAAAATACTCTAAAAATTACTAACAATAAAAATTATAAAAAAATAGTAATATCAGTCGCCTCAAGTTGTAAAAAATTCATCCTTAAAGAAGATCGTATGGCACTAAATCAATATAATTTATTAGTAGTTGCTAGACTTAGGAATTCTCGTCGATCCGTTGATGAGTATGATATCAGGAGGTCATGGGTTGATCATCTTCATTGTCGGTAGTCTCAATCCTCATTTTTCAAGGCCCAAAAGAGAGGTTGGTAGCTACAAGTTCTTTTCATCACAGCTTGAAGGAGAATATAATTATATCTGAAGACATAAACTAATCGTGTTGCTGGATGCTCCTGCATTAGATGCCCCAAGTTGAAAAAAACACATCCTCGAGTTTAGGATAGTGTCTTCAAAATAAAAAATCCTTAAGTGTTGATGAATCAAAAGTCATCGTGTAAGTGGTAGAATGGGAGGAAGATCCTCTCATATTAACTCAGTCATATCTCTGAGTGGTTGTTGTACTTCTGATGAAACATACATTGCATCCTTAAATAACCTGTCATCTAGAATATCACAATCATCACCATAAAATACCTCATCATATACTGGCTCGCTAGTTGGCTCGGTCTCGTCTTCATCATAAATTGGATCACCGACTATTTCGATCTTGTCATCCATATCTTTCTCAAGAAAAATTTAATCCAAGCAAAAAGAAAAGAACTTACGACCTTTAAGATTTTGGGCACTATGATCACAGTGTGAGGCATCCTCAGTTGAAACCTGCCTATCACGATCTCGACCACGTACCTCACGATCTTCAAGATCTTGCACCGCTAGATGTTAGAATAACTCTGTAACTTATCTATGTAGATCTTCAAGTATCTCATCTTAGGTGCTACGATCACAGTACGAGGCTTCCTAAGCCGAAATCTACCTATCCGTACCTCGACCACATACCTCACAATCTTCAAGATCTTGCGCCATTAGATGCTGGAATAACTCCGTAACTTGCTTATATAGATCAAATATCTCATCTTGGGTGCTACAATCACGGTGCGAAGCTTCCTCAACCGGAACTTGCCTGTCACAACCACGATGACGACCATGACGACCATCCATGGGATCTAAGAGCTCTAATACCAATTGGCGTTCGACGGTATAGCGATTATCCTGCATGCAATATTAAATCCATTGGTTCGACTATAAATGCCAGAAATAATCTTCTAAAACTCGCTGACTCGAAAGAATATCAAGAGATAGGAAAATAAATGGCACTGTCAAAAATATTATTAAATCAAAAATTTCTTCTCCTAAACATTAACTAACAAGATGTTTATATAAACCCAAAATGCTAAGGAAAATTTCTAATAAAAAGAAAATTTTCTTAACAGACTCGAAATTCTAAGAATTCTAAATGGACTTTAAATATAAAATCCTAAGAAAAATTCTTAACAGACTCAAAATCCTAAAAATCCTAAACGAACTTAAAAATCCTTTAAAAATATTAAATTTCAAAACTAATAGAAATTTTTAAAACTACTCTAAATACCAAAAAAATTCTAAAAATTACTAAAAATAAAAATTATTAAAAAGTAGTAATAAAATCTTTGAATCATTCTGCATCAGTAGCCTCAGATTGTAAAAAATTCATCCTCGAGTTTAGAGTAGTATCAGGTGGTCGCCCAGGAAGAAGATCGTTTGACACCAAATCAATAAAATTTATTAGTAGTTGCTGGACTTTAGGAATCCTCGTCGATCCATTGATGAGTAGGTCACGAGTTGATCATCTTTCTTGTCGGTAGTCTCAATCGTCCTTTTTAAGGCCTAAAAGGGAGGTTGGTAGCCTCGAGTTATTTTCATTACAGCTCGAAGGAGAATATAGTTGTATCGGAAGACATAAACTAATCATGTTGCTGGATGCTCCTACATCAGACACCCCAAGTTGAAAAGAACTCATCCTCGAGTTTAGGATAGTGTCTTCAAAATAAAAAATTCTTAAGTGCTGATGAATCAAAAGTCATCGTGTAAGTGGCAGAATGGAAGGAAGATCCTCTGATATTAACTCAGTCAAATCTCTGGGTGGTTGTTGTACTTCTGATGAAACATACATTGTATCCTCAAATAACCTGCCATCTAGAATCTTACAATCATCACCAGAAAATACCTCGTCATATACTAGCTCGCTAGTTGACTTTGTCTCATCTTCGTCATAAATTGGATCATCGACTATTTCGATCTTGTCATTCATATCTTTCTCAAGAAAAATTTTATCCAAGTAAAAAGGAAAAAACTTATGACCTTTAAGATTTTGGACACTACGATCACAGTGTGAGGCTTCCTCAGTCGAAACCTGCCTATCATGACCTCGACCACATACGTCACGATCTTCAAGATCTTGTGCCGCTAGATGTTGGAATACCTCCATAACTTGTCTCTGTAGATCTTTAAGTATCTCGTTTCGGGTGCTACGATCACGGTGCAAGACATCCTCAACGGAACCTACCTATCACGACCTTGACCACGTACCTCACGATCCTCAAGATCTTGTGCCGCTAGACGCTGGAATAACTCCATAACTTGTCTCTGTAGATCAAGTATCTCGTTTGAGGTGCTACGATCATGGTGCGAGGCTTCCTCAATCGGAACCTGCCTGTCACAACCACGATGACGACCACGACGACCATCCATGGGATCTAAGAGCTCTAATACCAATTGACGTCGGACGAGATAGCGATTATCCTACGGGCAATATTAAATCCGTTGGTTAGACTGCGAATGTCGAAAATAATCTTCTAAACCTATTGATTTGAAAGAATATTAGGAGATAGAAAAATAAACAGCACTACTGAAAATATTATTAAATCAAAAACTTCTTCTCTTAAACATTAACTAACATGTTTATATAGATCCAAAATCCTAAGAAAATTTCCTAATAAAAAATTTCTTAACAAACTCGAAATCCTAAACGGACTTCAAATATAAAATCCTAAGAAAAATTCTTAACAGACTCAAAATCCTAAACGAACTTAAATATCCTAAAAAAATAGAAAATTTTAAAACTAATAGAAATTTTCAAAACTACTCTAAATACCAAAAAATTTTAAAAATTATTAAAATAAAATTTATAAAAAATAGTAATAAAATCTTCAAATCATCAGTCGCCTCAGGTTGAAAAAACTCATCCTCAAGTTTAGAGTAGTGTCAAGTGATCGCCCAAGAAGAAGATTGTCTAGCACCAAATTAATAAAATTTATTAGTAGTTTGTAAACTTTAGGAATTCTCGTCGATCCGTTGATGAGTATGATATTAAGAGGTCATGGGTTGATCATCTTCCTTGTCGGTAGTCTCAATCGTCCTTGTTTGAGGCCCAAAAGGGAGGTTGGTAACCTTGAGTTCTTTTCATCACAGCTCGAAGGGGAATATAGTTGTATCGGAAGACATAACTAATTGTGTTGCTCGATGCTCCTGCATCAAAGTGCCTCTGCCGACCAGGACAAGGGCTTGTCGATGGCGAATTCTGACGATGAAGATTCCCATCCAGGACAAGGCCTTGATACATGATCAGAGATGGCCTTGTAGAGGCTAAGAAAGTGGAAGACCATCAAACACTCTTTTCCTCTTCAAGCTATGCATTTCCTCGCGAGGAAAACTTCCTAACTGGGGTGAGATAGATGATAGCACCTCTCTCAACCGAGATGAGAGCTTGTAGATGAAGGTGGCTACTGGAGATGGAGATGGAAATGGAAGCACCTCACCCAACCAAGATGAGGACATGGAAGGAGGATGGTGAAGGTGGAGGAAGAAAATATATGACTCCCAATCAGATCTAGAATAGTTTGCTTTTATATGTCCCAATGAATTAGCCTTTAAGTAATGAATCAGTCATCGCACTCCACGACTGTGTAGGGGTCACGATTAAGTCGTGTTAGGGGGCATGGTCAGACTGTGTCAGGGGGCACGGCCAAATCGTGTTGGCCACTAATGTGAGCTTCTAGTCGATTTCCAAAAACGAGCAAAGTGGGGCATGGTCAGACCATGTGCCTTGCTCTGGCATGCTCTAGGCTCGATCAATTTCTCTTTTAAATCCCTACAAAATAAGACACTCATATATTAGTAAAAATATTATCAATTAGAAAGGATTTAATGTAAAGATTAAAATAAACTTTTATTCATAAAATACTATATAACACATGAAATTAAATGCACGAGAAGAATAAAAATGTCAAATAGAAATACAAAATAACGTCAAAATGTTGATTCATTATCAAACTATGTTTTACATTTGAAGACGCTATGCTTCGGTTCTATTTTGATCACCAAAAATTATATAAACTCAAACAAATAGCCAATGAAAAATTAGATAGAAATACATGACAAAAGTTCGTAAAAGAAAGAATGATCATGATGATGAGCATTTAATTAAGACCTGTTGCCTCATCTGAATTCGAGGTCGAGAGCCACCAATTTGCTCAACAAGTTGGAGGATCCAGTAATTGATTACGGGAAGGTGAAGGAGCCGCCGATTTGGGAGCTGGCACCGGCGGGCGGGTTGATGGCGACGACGAGCAGGGAGATGGTAATGGCGACGAGGCCGGACCAGACATAGATGATGGTGGGGGTTCGGCCTCTACGCCCCATCAGCCCCTTGGCGAAGGGATACAAATGCGCGAGCACCCAGAAGCTGAAGAAGACGCCACCCAATAGCTTGCTCCACTGAGGGATCTCGCTGTATATCGTCCTGCTCACCCCCACTGCGATTGCGATCAGGTTCACCATGATGATGGCCAAGGGAGGGATAAGAAGCGATGTCCACTTCACTATATACAGGTCCGCGAACTCGTCGTCCTCGTCGTCACCCGCGGACTTGGATGTCAGCGTGAAGGAGATCTCGATTCCGGCGACCACCTTGAGCAGCCCCTGCATGACGGCCACCAGGTGCGCGCTGGTGCCGCCAATAAGCCAGAATTGCTCGTTTCGCCACCATTCCTCCAGCTCTATCCCTGACCACCGGATCTCCAAAATCGCAAGCATGCAGAGCGTCAATGTGATGATCAGCAAGTAGGTGAGAAAGGTGACGCTCAGCGTCTGCACGATGAACTGGCCGGAGAATAGCGACAGCGCCGGGAGAAAGCAGTAGACGATGAGGAAGACAGAGGTGAAGGGGTAGATGCCGACGTTGAGGTACGCCACGCGCTGCAAAAGTTTCATTTTGGGGCTGGCTAACAGAGCGTTGTTCCTCGAGAAGAAGATCTCGACGGAGCCGGTGGCCCACCGGAGCACCTGGTGGAGGCGGTCGGTGAGGTTGATGGGCGCGGTTCCGCGGAAGGCGTCGCGCTTGGTGACGCAGTAGACGGACTTCCAGCCGCGATTGTGCATCCTGTAGCCCGTGACGACATCCTCTGTGACGGAGCCGTAGATCCATCCGACGCGCTGCCCCCACTCGGTCTTCTCCTCGTACCAGCAGGAGATAACGCTGATGGCTTCGGCGACTGTGGAGGCGTCGAGGAGGTCGCGGGGGACGGTGAGGGCGCCAGGCGGACGACCGTGCTTGATGGAAGGGTGGTCGGCGAGGGGGCGGCCCTGGAACTCTGCCACGGGGATCGAGTCTATGAGGAAGCTGGAGTTGCCGAACTTCTTGGGGAAGGTGGAGAGGTTCATGTCGCCGTCTTCGTAGTCTCCCATTCGGAGTGCACGAGTCTCCTCGGCATCGGCATCGGCGGCGGCAGTGGATCGTAGGGGCTTGCGGCGGCGGGGGAAGCAGCAGCCGGGGTCGTGCTCCTTAGCTCGCGGGGGGTCGAATCCGTAGAGAGCGATGCGACGGAAGAGGCAGCCTGTGCCCACATACACGGGGCCCTGCAGGCCGTCGAGAGCCCGCATATTGACGTCGAAGAAGACGGTGTTGTTGTTGGCGTAGCGGTCGGAGGGATCAATGCCCTCAAACCGCTGCGGAAATTGGACGTAGCAGAGGCGGTCGCCGCCGCGGTCCATCATGAAGCACATGCCCTCGCGGAGCGCTTGCGAGTTGTAGATGTAGTGATCGCAGTCGAGGTTGAGGATAAAAGGGCCGTTGGACATGATGGCGGAGGCACGCACCAGCGCGTTCATGGCGCCTGCCTTCTTGTTGTGGTCGTAGCCGGGGCGCTTCTCACGGGAAACGTACACCAGCATCGGCAATCGGATGTCCACGTCCGTGAAATCCAGTGGCAGCTTCTCGTCATTGCTACCGTACAGAGGCTCGTCGCTCGGAGGTTTCAGCATCACCTGTTAAGATTAAATTAGTTTTCCGTTTCTTTCAATAAAATATACATCCTTGTGTACCTACCTGTATGATTCCGGCGTGATCACCGCGAGAATGCTCTGAAGATGGGTCGATCCAAGTGCCCGGCCAGTGCGTGCCGTCTGCCATCCACGTGGCTTTGGGGATCTTGACTGGCTCAATTGGCTCATCGCCGCCTCCGGCTTTCTCCCTCTGCAAATTCATCGCCTTGATCTCCTCGCGGGCGTGGAATGCGTCGGACCGGCGGCGGATGGAGTCTGGCAAACCATTAATCCTCACCTTGAACTCGTCGTACTCCCGCTTCACCCGTCGGCGGTCCTTGACGAAGTCCGACAGCACCTTATTCTTGTAGGGATCCCTCTTGGAGGCGAAGTAGCTCTCAGGATTGCGCGGCTCGATGTTGTGCTTGCGGCAGAAGGGCACCCAGAGGTAGGCGAAGCTGGCGGCCTCCGCCATGGCCTCGAAGGTGAGCAGCGCGCCGCCGTCGTCGGATACGTAGCAGGCGAGCTTCTCGACTGGGTAGTCGGCAGCGAGGATAGAGAGGATGGTGTTGGCGGTGACGAGGACGGGTTCCTTGTCAGGATCGGCGGTGGAGACGAAGATGTCGATGCCGGGGAGGTCGGATTTGCCGGTAGGATTATACGCTGTGGGCGTCTCGAATTTTTCCTTGAGGACGGAGAGGTCGACGGTGCGGTTAACCGGGGACAGCTTGGGCAGCTGATCAAGAAGCCAAGAGAAAGCGAACCAAAGCTCGCAGACGACGGACATCCCCCAAAGCCAGATCGCGTCCTCGTTCTTGTTCTTGATTCGCCATGTCAGGAACAGAGCAAGCACAGCCATGCGGATGATGATGAGAAGCCTGAATTTGAATACGAATAAGTTTGTGTAACAGAAATCCTAAAAATAACTTAGTTATCAGAATTTCTTAAAGGTCACAAACAGGTTCAGCATAGGCTCGTGTCATCCTCCTGAAATCGACTCATGAACATGACAAGTTTAGTTGTATTTTAGTAGCGTGATCCAGCATAGTCTCCCGCCCTTCTGCCATGACTCATGTTTTGTATTGACCCTTTCTATAATTATAGCAGGTGTAACTTGTATTTTAGTGCTAACAATTGAAGGCCAATGAGGTCTTCAATGATAAGAGAAGTTGGTTAGAGGAGGATGCAAAATCACTATAGTGATGGTTTAGACTGTCTAGAAGGAAGGGTAATTAAATAGTGATTTAAAAATAAAATTATTTCTCGTGTATGAATTTGATCATGTCAAACATTTGTGTAGTAAAAATATCATATAAGATAATAAGAAATACAATACTAACACATTAGATTTTATGTGATTCGAGCTCTACTCTTATTCCATTACTTATCAACATGTTTAGTCAATCACTCCTACAAAACCACTAATAGTATCTTCTTTAATTTGAGTAAAAAAAAAAAATCTTATGCATCTCCTACAAATAAATATGCAAATAAGTAAAGTAGAGAAGAATTAACCAAAGCTTATAGAGAGAGTCTTTGCTTCGATTTACAAACCCTTAAATGTTGTTTAACTTGAGCACTTAGTCAGTGAAATTTCACAGATAATTTCATGCATCATTATCTAGATAAACAACCTCCATTTCTTGCGTATAAAAGGCTCCAATAGTTTTATTCCATGCACCTCCAATTTATTGGAAATTATCCAATTGTTTCTTTAGGCAAAAGTAGTCATTGAGCCACGAATGGCTCTTGGAGAAGTCAACAAGAAAACCTATCAAAAAGACTACTCAAGCTTCCAATCAATTGGATCCCATTTTAGTCAACTAAAGTCCAAACAAAAATACTTTATTCTTCAAACTATTATATTTATTTAATTCCAAAGTTGACTAAAGATCACCTTATAGTCGATTGCATTTGCTTGTATGTTGATTCTTAGTCGAAGCCTTTGTATCACTAGGTAATCTAGGCCTCCACTTAATTATACACATCATTCCTAATATTGCTACTAAGAAATATGAACTCCAAGATTATATTTCGCTCATAATCTCTTACAAAAATTCCTTTTAAGTCTTCAACTTTGTCAATAATTTAGAGTTTATTAAAGGTGCCCTCACATGATCTCCTCAATCCATCATAGATGCACAAAGTCCTCTATACCTCCCAAGGTGTCATCCTTGGTTGTAAAGATCATCCTGTAGTCGATTGCATTTGCTTGTCTATTGAAAAGTCGAAGCCTTTGTATCACTAGGTAATCTAGGCCTCTACTTACACATCATTCCTTATGTTGCTATTAAGAAATATGAACTCCAAGATTATATGTAAAACATTGACCGTGCTAAAAATCTCCTCTATACCTACACCAAGGTGTCATCCTTGGTTGTTGATGTGATATCATAGATGAACTCAAAGGTAATGTAAAACATTGACCGTGCTAAAAATCTTGGTGCAATGTGAACTATGAGTGATTATAAGTAAAATATAATTGTGAAATTCAAGTAAAATATAATTGTGAACCATCTGTGAGGAGATATATTGGGATAATTAAGCACACTTCAAGGTAACATTTTATAAAGTGGTGACACAGTTGGCTAGCATGATCTTATAGCTTCTGATCGACTTGTCAAATGATGATATATGTACTTGGTAAGGACTGTAGAATAACTTGTAGGAAGCCTTTGACCAAAAATAATAAGTTTCGAATAATAGTTAGTTGGTTAAGCTTGCTCTCAAGATTTGTTTAGGCTTATGAGGGTCTGAGCCAAGTGAATATATAATCTCAAGTAGATTTAATATATCAACTAAAGTGAATTTTAATAGACTAGAGTGGGCAGTTAACTTAGGATGAAAATCTTTTTATTGAGGCGATAATTGACTATATCGAATTTTAATAGACTTAGTTGATGAGAAATGATTTCTCCAAACAATGGACATAAGAACTTGACTATTGGAATGACTACAAATGTTTGATCAATCAATTTGAACTTATTTTAATTAATTGGAGATGTTAAAAGTTAGTAATTGGAGTCTATTATATAAGATTTTTGGATTGTTTAGCTTGAGAAGGGTGCATGAATTCTCATGTGAAATTTTTATGATAATTAGCTCAAGCTAAATATTTTTCAAGGGCTTAGACATCTAACATCAAACTTTCTCTAAAACTCTTGGTATTACTCATCTCTCCCTCACTTTAATTTATAGCATTGAGAGAAGAAAATTTTGTAAGAGGTTTTCTGGCCACCTCATGCAATGGAGATTGATTAGTAGAATTTTTTTCAAGTGATTTACCTAAGAAATGTTAGACAATTTCGTTGGGAATTATATTGATTACATGGGAAATATATTGAATTGGAAATTTTTTATTTTTGGCTTACCATATGGGAAAAGTATATTGTAGGCATGACCTGGATAGATAGTTGAGAGCGTTATTCTAAACCACCCAGGCTAACTACTCCTTTAAGCTAAGTAAAATGAAAATTAGAAGACAGATTCTACTCTAATAATTTCCTATTCTTGTTCAACATTTCATCTCATCATCACATATGACTTTCTACCTCATGTGTTTCCTTACATGGAGATACATGTATGTCTATCTTCAACATTCTTCCATCATCAGTTTGTTAAATTATATGTATGGTGTTCTTGAGTTTTCAATATTCATTCCAATTTAAAATATATATATATATATATATATATATATATATATATTCTTTGCAAAATTGAATGTAACTAAAGGACTAAACTTATTAATTGAAAATGTGGTAAAGGAAGATCATGATCAAAATATATGTATATATATTCTTTGCAAAATTGAATGTAACTAAAGGACTAAACTTATTAATTGAAAATCTGGTAGGCAGATCATGATCAAAATATATGTAATGTAATTAAGATTGTACTTTGAGTGCAAACAAAATTAATTATTATTTGAATATATGTACCTGTAAGGGCTGAGGACGGCCGCAGGGATCTTCAATTTGCGGGTGAGAGGTCGCCACGGCTTGCTCATCAACTCCTTGGGATGACCATGTCCATGCCCCCCACCACGACCGCCATCGACATCGTCGTAATTTTCCTCCGACCAAATGGCACTTCCGTACCCGTAGGTTCCCTTGGTTTCGAACAGCCACCGGGTGTGGTCGAAGTCTCCTCCTCCCTGCGCCATGGTCTGCGAGTGCGCAAGCTGCTTCTGCGACTTCACTACCGACAGCCCCCGCTCCATCTTGGGCCCGCCCCCACCGCTCGGCAGCTGTGGAAACGTCAGCCGCCCCCGCCTCCGCTCAGCAACTCGCCGAGGTCGGTCGTTTTGTACGGTTCCTTGCACCCGGGGCAGATCCCGCCCCCCGATTTGGCGGCGTCCGTGAAGCAATCGATGCAGATCTTGAAGTCGCACTCGCAGGGCGCCACAACCATTCCGTGCTTGTCGCGCATCACCGTGCAGTCGCACCCTTGAACAGCGCAGGTGAGACGGCTGTCCTCGCGGCCCTGGCCTCCGCCGTCTTCGGCCGAGTCGAGCACCTTGTCCATGACGTGTGCGCGGGTGACGCTGTTGAATCCGCCGGTGAAGAGGGAGCTGTTCACGTATTGCTCCTCCACCTTGCTGGAGATGGAGGGGTCCATGGGTTGGTTGTCGGGAGTCATTGGGATGTGGACGTGGTAGTTGGCGAAGCGGCCGCTGCCCATCTCGCTGCTCGACAGCTCGCTCTCCAGGTCGTCGCGGGAGAAACTGATGAAACGTCCCGACTCCGTCCGCCGCCCGAACTGGACCGTCGGCGCTCGGGGGATCGGCGGCAATTCCGTGCCGCTGCCCTGCTGATGCTCGCCCCCACCACGGCTCGATCGATTCGTGCGGTGGATGCCATTGGACGCCATGCCTACTGCAACTCCGATCCGCTTCCTGTGCTTAGTCACACTGCTTCAATTACCACCTGCGCCACCGACTAGTATTACATCACGCGGAACAAGCTAAGAAGCCCGTGAAGATTTAATTGCCAAGAATCAATTTTGGTTACATAGATGAAAATTAACAGCTAGAGGAGCAACAAAGCAAAATGGAAGACAAAAGAGAGAAGAAAAAAAATTGATCCCGAAAATATCACGCCTCATTTAATAACCTTCCTTTTAAACTGATGACTAATTATTCCAGATTTCAATCTTCATTGCAATGCAAGATCGGTACAAACCTGCTATATATGCGACCCTCTGCCCTTCGGATCAAAGCATCGGTCGCTAGCGAAGCGTTTTTGCAGAGCCCGGAAACAGAGGAGACGGCCGATGGATTCCAAATGTCAGAGCAACACAATTATGATTTAAGAGGAATTTTCAAGCTCCTTCTTTCGTTGAATTGATCCAAATAACGAGGTCAATCGGATGGATAACAGCTCAGCCGGCAGCAGGAGAGACCAAGTCGCAGGAAATTAAATTTGCAAAACTCTCTCCTTCAGCTGGAGAGAAGACAAGAAGAAGACGCGTTTTAGGTGATAGGTTTCTTCACAACGCCTGGTAGGTCAAGCTAAGATCCGGAGATGTAATCTTCGACGCGGATTACTTAAACTGCCGCGGCCTGCTTCTCTGCGTAAATGCTCCTCGACATCGTCTCGAGTATGACGCAAAGATTTCTCAAATACAAGGGAGGAAAAGTGGAATCTTGAAAGGTTAGCGAATGGAGGAGATAACGGCGGCCGGATTGATCGACGCGGGCAGACGAAGACCAGGGCGTCCAAGTTTATAAATAAGCAAGTCAAAAAGGGAACAAGAAAAACATAACGTGGAAACTTCCGCAGCTACACTGTATGCGAGATGTCGTCGTGCGTTGCACGGCCAGAAACAGTGTTGGGTTTGCGCAGCACGATATCTGAAATCGGTGTGCATTATATCGTGCTCCGCACATCGTTCTCCAGCGGCCAAATAACTAGCGGTAGATCCGCTGACAGCCTTATAATTCTAGAAAAAAAAAATTTACGTCTTCTAAAATGGAAATTGAGGTTGTGTTTGATCTACGAAATACATTAATTATATATTTTAAAAAGTAAAAAGCGAGACAATCATACAACAAATACATATGGGTGAATTTTCAAAGGACATTATTTAAGAGTATTCAAAAGGTACATCCAGGTTTCGTTGTTCTAAAAGACTACTCTACTGATAATTATAATTATTAACTTTTCTTCTTCTCTTAACTCTCTCTTTTACTTACAATATCTTTCTTCTCTTTTCTTTACTCTAAAATTAAATTAAATTTTAATTTAAATTTTACTTAACGTAGATAATCTTTTAAATTTATTTAATTTTAATTTTAAAATTTTAATAAAATATTTAAAATATAAAAGAAGGTTAATAAAATATTAATTTTTAATATATAATTATTAAAAAATAAAAATAATTATGAGAAATGATTTTATTAATAAAAATTATTTTAGTGTTATTTTTTTAAATTAACACCACAGCTTAAATACAATATTACTCGTTGTGTTGTTGGTTTTTTAAAAATCAACATCATAGTGGTGCTGATCTTCACAAATCAATACCACAGTGCTAATTTTGATTACATACAGTGATATTGATTTCTGAAGACCAGCACCACAATAGTGTTGGTGTTCGAAAACTAGCATGATAGTGTTCTTAAAGTTTCAAATAATTTTAAACACTATTGGAAAGGACTTTAAAACAGTAAATGAGGGTTTATTTGGGCTCAAGTTTACCTAATGAATCCATAGGAGTTGAAATGGATTTAATTGAAGAGCTCTAGGTCTATTAATAGATTTTGATCAAAATTCATTGATAGACCTAGGCAATTTGAATTTCTAAAATTTTAAAATGAGATGGAAGCCGATAGTGTGTAAAGTTATATATGATGTTCATTTCTAGTTCTGACATTCCTACAATAAGTTATGTGTATATATCAATTTTCTTAAAGTCTAAAACTTTGAAAACCTTTTAATCACTATTGTTAATGACTTTAAATTGATATATCTAGGCGTATATAAACTCCGGGGAATTTCAAAAAACTATAACCTATAATTGGAGATCTTTAGATCTGATCGGAGCTCTCTAGGTTCATCAATAAATTTTGATCAAAATCCATTAATGGACCTAGGTATTTTGGATTTATGAAAATTTATTATGAAATGGAAGAGAGTAGTGTAGTGAAGATATTTATGGTATCTATAACTGATTTTGATATTTCTATGATAAATTATAAGTAAAAATTAATAAAAAATATAAAATTTCTTTTGAACCTTGAAAAAGGTCTTAAACAATGTAATTTAGGTCCAAAACATGGCCTATTATGGGTTTCACCTTAGTAACAAATGTAGAATCCTGAACGAGCTTCGATTTGGCAGGTAGAACTTCTCGTTCTAATATCCAAGTCAAAAGTTATGGACTTCGAAAGTAGACATTTAACACATACACATAACTTATTGTAGAGATGTCAAAACTATACATGAATACCATATATACCTCCTACATACTCACATCTTCCATCTCATGATAAAATTTAAGAAATCCAAATACCCTAGATCTATCAATGAATTTTGATCAAAACTCATTAATGGATCTAAAGAGCTCTAATTGGATCCATTCTAACTCTTATAGGTTTTTGCAATACACGAGAGTCCAAGGGTGATCTTCGTTATCATCGTAAAGGGTTTCCAACATTCTCAAAAGGTTTAGAAAGTTTCAAACTTTGTGCCAATTGACATAGATTATAACTTCGTGTAGAAGACTCAAGACTAGGATTTCTCACTATATCTCCCTTCTACACACTCACTTTTTTCATCTCATTGCAACTTTTTAGAAATCTAAGTCCCCTAGGTCCATCAATGAGTTTCGGATCAAAATCCATTAATGGATTTACAGTGCTTTGATTAAGCTCATTCCAACTTCTACAAGTTTATTAGGTGAAATTGAGCCTAAATAAGTCCTTATTTTCTTTTTTAAAACCCTTCCAGTAGTGTTATAAATGATTTAAAACTTTAAGGACATTGTGGTGCAGATTTCCAAAGACCAACACTACTGTGGTAATACTAAGTTAATTTAATTATAGATTAATTAAAGTGATAGATGAAGTAATTAATTGGTATATTAATTAATTCAAAGATTTGTTAACTAATTGACTATCAATCCACTAAGAATTCATTATAGACCCATTTAAGAAATATAGATTGTTTATGGCTGTTGGTGCAGGAAGCACTAGCAGATCGAACGAGAGTTTTGATTATGGAACTAGGATCAAGTTAAGTACATGATTGTACTAATCATATTGAACTGAGTATACAAGAGACACAGGTTAAGTCCTAGTGGAAGCTAGGCATGAAGTCTTGGCAGATTCAAGTGCACCAGGTGAAGTCTGGGCTGGTCAGGAGGACCATGCCGTAGCAGAAGTTTGGACTTGGTTAGGAGGACCAAGTTGCAGCAGAAGACTGGGCTAATCAGGAGGATCAATTGCAGCAGAAGACTGGGCTGATCAGGAGGATCAGTCGCAGCACAAATCCTGGGGGCCGAGGATAGAGCCGAGCACAAGTCCAATTAGTTAGGAGGACTCGGTTGACAATCAGGTAAATTCTCCCGAGAGGAGTGGATGAGGACGCGTTCTCAAGGGGAACATTAGGTGTCGGTCTAACCCAGGATCTCACTGGAGATCTGAAGTTAAGACCCTTAGTTGGTTCTGAGAACTGACTTAAAATGGTTATACTTTGCATGTTATTTCACTAACATTCTTTGCAGGAAGGAAAAATCGAACGAAAGCTAACTCCGAGTCGAAAAACTAATTTTTCGATCTGGAGTCTGTTAGGATCGGTTGAATAGCTAGAGGGGGGGGTGAATAGCGTTTCTCGATTTTTCTTGATCTTTCTCTGCACAGAGATTAGCGGAAGCAAAAATATAAAAGAGAAAGACAGAGATCAACGCTAACCCGGTTTATTTTACTTGGTATCCACCTCCGCAGAGGTGACTAATCCAAGGATCCACACGCACGCACACACCCGATGCACTATGAATCTTCTCCTTCTCGAAAACTCGAAGGCGGAGAAACCTTTACACCTTTTCAGATCTCCTCAAAAATGATATGAAATATTGTCTAGCAGGAGAGGAATAAAGCAGAGAACAGAGCACAAAAACGCTCACAAAAGAAGCACGAAAGAATGAAAGAATAGCGAAAAAGATAAGTTGTTCTCGTGCAGACTTCTTTTATAATCTCTGCAACATCAGTCGACTGCTGGCAGGGCCAGTCGACTGATGCCTTCAATCGGCAACAAAATCTTGCATTAAATGCCATTAAATGCTTGCCAATTTTCTGCAACGTTCAAATCACAGTCGACTGTTCAAGACCAGTCGACTGGCAACAGTCGACTATCCATAACCCCAGTCGACTGTCCAGTCGACTCCTGTCTTCCTCTGGCTCGACTGATCTTTCTGTGTGCGTCTGATTTATGAGCAGTCGACTGCTGGCAGGAGTCGTCTGACTAGACTTCACTCACTTCCACACAACCAAACATCAGATTTTGTTTGGGTCAACCCTTGGTCAAACTGACGAGACTTAGATTTATTGTCAAACATCGAAACTCAAGGTAAGATCTTAGTGCATCTTGCACCAACATATTGTTCTCCTTTCTAAGAGGGCAGTCTACCTTCCAGTGTCTAAACTGCTTGGCCACTTGCCTAACAGCCCGATTCTGGTCTCTGAAGAGTTCTTTGAGATTGAGCATCATGTCATAGGCAGTAGGCATGACCTGATGCTGATGTTGCAGTACATTTAACATAGAAGCCAAAATGTAACATCGCGACATCTCATCTGCCTTAACCCATTTCCTATGTCTCTCTATCTCCTCTTTAGTAGGATCCTTATCAAGCACGCTAGGACAGATTTTGAAAAGTACAAACTTGTACTCTTCAGCAGTTAAGACAATGTCCAAGTTTCATTTCAAATGAATATAATTAAGACCAGTAAGTTTGTTTTCTTTTAGAATAACAGCAAGTGGATTGAAATCCATACTGAAATCTTGAGAATCACAAATTAATTACTTGGTCAAAACTTTAGAATTTAAAATTATATTGATTCCTCAAATAATATAATTTAAATTCACCAACACATCAAACACCGAGAATCACGTATGCCACGATCGTGTGGACGTATACGAATTCAAACATTTGTAAGAGGAGGTTTTACCCATTAATTTTATTATCTCTTGTTAGTGAGAGCCCTAGAGCCAATCATATGATGATTGTTGTATGGACTCATTATATCATATTTCTATTTATAAAGGCATTTCATTATGATTATTATACTTACTTGTATTGGTGCCAAATAACTAAGTATAGTAACGTCCTTGAGTAGAGCGTTCATATCTATATCAATCAATTGGTTGAATCGATAGTGAGATGATATAGAGAATACTACTCTAAATGATTCCTAGTCAAGTATTAACATTCAGGGACAATGTTAATGCGACGAGACTAGCATGTAGGTCAACACGATGACTTTATCTCACAAGTCATGGATATGAGATATCAAGTTGACACATGGGTATGCATTGGAGAATGTATACTGAATGATCCACCTTGAGAAAGTATCATGGATCATTATATGAGTGTCATATACTTTCTCATGTGGCTATTAGTATGACTATTAGTCCTTGGACTTGAAGTCACCATGGTTCCCTACATAAGGAGTTACTTACTTTGGCTTCGTCAAACGTCACCCATAATTGGGTGGACTATAAAGGCGATTATTGGGTATGTAACAAATTATTGAGAGGGATGTGAGTGATGTAGATGTGATCTATCCCTCCCATATAATGGGAGTGATATCATAGTTCTTGATAGAGTGAGACCACTAAAGTGCATGACCATTCCCAAATGAGTCAACATGTGATGTTGAGCTTGTTTGATTGTAGTGAGTCTACTTAGAGTTCAAGACATAGATTGATTAGAGGATGACACAGTCTATGTCTCGATTTGATCAATCATGATATCAAAGATAGAAGGACATGGTCACATATTGTAAAGAGTCACAATTAGTAGTCACAATGGTGATGTTGGATCTCAACATTCTTGTTACTTGGGTAGTAGTGATGTGTTACTAGATACCGCTCACTACTTATGCTTCTAAATGAGTTTACGAGCATTGCCAATGTTACAAGAACCTATAGGGTCACACACAAAGGGCAATTGGGTGGAGATAAGGTTCATATGATGAACCAAGAGGATTAGATTCATGTGTTGAATCAAATTAGATTAAGTGTAATCCAAACTAGACTAGTGGAGTTGATTTGATCAACCTTGGAGATTAGAAGTCAAGTTTGACTTGACTTGAGAAGGAGGACTTTATAGTCAAATTTGACTTGACTTGGGGGTCAAGTTTGACTTGACTTTGTGCCACATCATCATCAAGTTTGACTTGACTTTTGCCATGTCATAGTCCATGTTGACTTGACTTATGCCACCTCATGGTCAATGCTTGACTTGACCATTTGACTTTGAGTTGAGGTGGCATAAATGGTGGCCAATGATGATGCTCTACATCATCAAGGATTGCCACCTCATGGGAGTTACAAATGTGGTTTGTAACTCATGGCATTATATGACATTTAATAGGATTAAAGCCACTTGAAGTGGCCAACCACTCTAAGGAGGGGTTTAGTGTTGATTTTGTCATTGACTCTCATTCTCTCCTTCCTCCTAGAGTTTTTCTCCTTCTCCCTCTCCTCTAGTGCTGGCCGAAATCTTCTAAGGTGCTAGCACACCTTGTGGTTTCGTTTTCTCCACCATCTTGTCCGTGTGGATACCAATAGAGGAGCGACACTTGACGCTCTCAAGATCCGACATCGTTTGGACAAGTGGGATACGCGAGGGCACGCACCGAGGGTAAACTGTTAGGATCGGTTGGTTCGCTAGAGGGGGTGAATAGCATTTTTTGAATTTTCTTTGATTGTTTCTCTGCAAGAGTGTTAGCGGAAGCAAAATATAATAGAGAAAACAATAGATCAACGCTAACCCGGTTTGTTTACTTGGTATCCACCTCCGCAGAGGTGACTAATCCAAGGATCCACACGCACGCACACACCCGCTGCACTATGAATCGTCTCCTTCTCGAAAACCTCGAAGGCGGAGAAACCTTTACAACCTTTTCGTTCTCCTCAAAATGATATGAAATAATGTTTAGGAGGAGAGGAAGAAAGCAAAGAATTAGAGAACAACACGTTCTCAAAAGAAGCACAAAGAGATAAAAGAATGGCAGAATTCTTGAGTTGATCTCGAGCAGACTTCTTTTATAATTCTTCGACATCAGTCGACTGCTGGCAGGGCCAGTCGACTGATGGCTTCAATCGGCAATAAAATCTTGCATTAAAGCGCATTAAATGCTTGCCATCTTTCTCCAACGTTCAAATAGCAGTCGACTGATCCAAGACCAGTCGACTGGCATTAGTCGACTCCAATACTCCAGTCGACTGCCCAGTCGACTCCTGTCTTCCTCTGGCTCGACTGATTTTTCTGTGTGCGTCTGATTTATGAGCAGTCGACTGCTGGCAGGGCCAGTCGACTGGTGAAGCTGAAAAATCCCATTTCAGCTTCTCTTGACCTAGACCTCGGCCTTCAAACACCTCCTATAGCCTCGTGCCTTCCCTGGATGCTCCATCATCCTCGCACTAGCCTGAGATGCTTCCATCAGCTTCGTCATGTCAAGTCCTTGCCAAGACCAACCTTGGACTTTTCCTTGCCAAGACTACCCACTTGGACTTTTCCTTGCCAAGACTACCCACTTGGACTTTTCCTTTGCCAAGACTTCCCACTTGGACTTTTCCTTTGCCAAGACCAACCTTGGACTTTTCTTTGCCAAGACTTCCCACTTGGACTTTCCTTTTGCCAAGACCAACCTTGGACTTTCCTTTGCCAAGACTTCCCACTTGGACTTTCCTTTGCCAAGACTTCCCACTTGGACTTTTCTTTTGCCAAGACCACGCTTGGACTTTTCTTTTGCCAAGTCTTCAACCTGGACTTTCCTGCAAACTTGCATCACACATGTTAGATCACAAGTATTGCCTAACTTTAAACATGGTTTAGCCAAACATTGAAACTCAATGCACTGCACTTGGGGCAAAGATTGCACAACAAAATGCAACAAAAGATGATATGACAAAGGTAGCTAAGTGTATGGCGATCTTAGGATCCTCCTCCGTCCTATGTTCCAGATTCTATACGCTCTGAAGAGCATAGAACCCCACAGGATAAAAATTTTATCCCGCCCGGATCAATTGACAAAGTCTACAAAAGACTAAGTCAATCAATCCTTTAGGATCGCCGATTCCTAAATTACTTAACTACAGTTTATGACTAGTTCTAGGTACAAAAAAAACTGCGAAAAAATAAATCATACCCAAACCTGTTGATAACCTCGGAGCCTTCCGTTGTATTCCTATCTTCTTCCTGGATGTTGGGTGGACAACGATCTTCTAGAACTAAAGGAGTTGCAACCTCCGGATGATGAAGCCTTGGATCGCCTTGCTTCTTCTCGCAGCAGCTTCGCCTTGTCTCGTCTCCTTGCTTGGATCTGGCCACCACCTTGGGAAGGAGGTTCGGCCACCTCAAGAGAAGAAGGAGAAGGTGGCGGTGGAAGAAGAAGAAAAAGAAAAGGAAGAAGAAGAAGGGAAGGGGGCGGCGGCAACTAGAAGAGAAGGAGGGGTTTTCGAAATCGTTTCTGTTTCTCTTCTTCTATCTTGATTGTCTATTCTTGTGCCGCCCACCCCCCCCCCTTCCTTTTATAGCCTCCACGCCAACACCAATTCCTTGGTCGCCCATTAAAAGATTGATTCTAATTTGGATTGATTCCATGAACCAATTCCAAATTATAGAACCATCTCGGATCTAGGCCCTTGGATTAGCTTGCTTGGTTTTCCACCGTTAGATCTTATTGATTTGATTTTTCCTTTTTATAAAAATCTAAAATCAATCTTATCCTTAAGTGGCCGACCACCTTGGTTCAATCCATGAACCAACTTTATATTAAATAGAAAATAAAACCGAACCGAAGAGATCTCATCCGCCGGATGCAACTTAATCTCATCTAACGGTTCTAATATAATCTTCTTTAATATAACTTGATCTCTTTGATCCAATGGCCACAAACAACTCACTTGGGCGTGGGCTATAGAGAGACGGGTTCGGTTCACCTTGTGAACCGGTTCTTCCTTCCAAAGAGAATTAAAACCGAACCGGAGAGATCTCGTCCATCGAACGCGACTTAATCTCATCCAACGGTTCTAATCTATTCTCTTCTATTCCTCTTTATTTATTTCGATCCAATGGATGCAACTTGATCTAATCCCACGGATACAAGCTGATCTCATCCATTAATTCATCCTACGGTCGAGAACTAATCTCATCCAACGATCGAGATTAAATCTCATCCGACGGCTGAGAACTAATCTCATCCGTTTGATTGCATCCTTTTGAAGATGTCTTTAGGCTACAGTGGGGACCTCGAGGAGGTATTGGATCTAGCCTTCTGATGGTTTTCGGATCTCGTATTCAACCCTGAATACACACCTACATCCATCAACAACGATCCATTCCACTAGAGGATCATTGTTGCACTACCAATCCAATCACCAAATTACGTTATGGGTTCCTTCTTATTATTTTATGCATTGCTCCCCGTGTTTAAGATATCGTATATCCG
>NC_133875.1:11111317-11114729 GCF_044706935.1 Curcuma longa | reverse complement strand
TCTTGCCAAGAGGCCTCGCCTCCGGGACTTCATCTTTGCTAAGAGGTCGCGCCTCCGGGACTTCACCAAATGCCAAAACTTCATTCCTGGACTTTCCTGTGAACTCAAGTCACACAAGTTAGATCAACAAACATTGCCTAACTTAACCTGATTTAGCCAAACATTAAAATCCAAATCGCTTGAAAAAAATTGCCCCAACAATCTCCCCCTTTATGATGTTTGGCAAAAATCATTTAAGTTAGATCTTTAATAAAGCATGTATGATATCACCATAAATAATCATGCTTTAATCAGAATTAATCAAGTAAGCATAAATACTAAGCATGAATAAGTAACCATGAATAATCATGAAAGCCTAACTTTTCATTTTATTCTCCCCTTTTGACATACAACAAAAAGTAGTAATTATCAGAGCAAATTATGAATAAGTAGGCAACTTTTCAAGAGAAAGAATTATGACACGCGTTGTTGCTTTCTCCCCCTTAATCCTTACTTCTCCTTTGTTCAAGCACTAAAAATAAAGTTAAACATTAGAAACACATCATTGAAAAGAAGTATATTAATACATACTAATAAGTGGCAAGATGGAATCAAAAATCCATTGAAAATTTAGTATAATTCGGAAAACAGAGGCATCAGTCGACTGCTTATCTTGAATCAAAATTATCACACAAATATAGCCATACAAACTAAAAAGCAAATCCTTATCAACATTGATGCAAAATAGTGTCAAGCACAACCAAAATATCCTTAACATCACAAGCACAAGCAAAGGTTTTAAGTTTTACAAAAATTCATAGAAACATCAAGTCACTCTAACTACATATCCAGCATCATCATCGCCAGGAGGAGGAGGTGGAGCCTGGAATGACATGTGCATCCTCTGCATCATGGCAAACATCTGCTGCTGCTGCTCATACATTTCATTTTGTCGTTGTGCAGCAGTTGTCCATTCCTGTCGTAGGCTACGAACCTCCTGATGATATGTATCAGCATGATCATAGTAGCCCTGGATGCGTTCTTCAAGATCATTAAATCTCTTCTCCATCCTTTCTTCAAAATGACTAATCCTTTCATCTAAGCTAGTGGAAGAAGAAGAAGTGGCAGCCGTAGGCTCAGTAGGTGCATCGTCACCCTCCTCAGGCTCAGGAGCCTCAGCTGGCTGTGCAGCACCTGGCTGAATGTCACGCTTCCATGCCAGAGTTGCACCATGAGGTTGAATCTTTGCTAGCTTTAGATGTTTTGCTCCCAACTGATCATAATCTTTTGAGAGTGGACGAATGGTACCTAGTGAGATGTCAATGCCCTTGGATGCAATGAATTGAGTGATGATATTTTCAAAAGGCATATATAGTTTGCCTTTTGAAACACCAGAATAATGGAGGATGACAGAGAAGACATGAAGAGCAATGTCGATGTCTAGATGTTGCTCTAATGCATACATCATGATTAGATGAGGAATTCTTACTACTGATCGACCTCGGGTCACAAGTGGAAGGATACAATCCAGAACTATCCTATACCAAACATAATGAATTGCTGACATTTCGGTGCCTGGAAAGATTCTTATGAAAGGATTTCTTGGAACACCAAAGTAATGTTCATGGATTTGATTGACTGTGATGTGTGAGAAAGTTCCAGTGATAGGTCCAGGAACATCAGGAAAGCACACAAAAGAGTTTGCCGATGGGCGAAGGCGTAGAAAAGATCGTATAACCTCAGGATTAAAATCTATTGATCTCCCTGCAACAGTGGTTTTGTAGTTGTTTTCATTTGCATCAATAGGACGAAGGTTCACAAAGAATTCCTTACACATGTCTAGGTTTATATTGCAATTACAGTTAACAAGAGATTCCAACTGATAAAAGTTGATAAGTTCATACAACCCAGGTGCATATGACTGGAAGAAGGATTTGTTTATGAACCTAACATCCATAAGATGAAAATCAGTTGTTTTAAAACATGTTTTTGGCTGCTGAAGAGTAGAATCTAGGTTCAGGAGTGTTCTGAAAATAAATGGATTAGGATATTGTGGTGCATTTTCACTCCTTTGAGGAATTGGTGTCCTAGAAGGTCTATGTGCTACATGTTTTTGCCTAACTCTAAGAGTAATGCAATGCATGATGCATAAGACACAAAACATAAGCAAATTAGTCCAAAAACTAGTTTTTAAGAGAATAGAACCAAAAGGAATTGTTTTAATAGGATTTACCTTCTTCCAGTTGGTTGGTTTTCCATTATAGCTTCAAAAACCCTAGTTTTTCGCTTGAAAGGAGGAGTAGAGGTAGTAGGAGATGAAGAATAGGGAAGATTTGGGCTCTAGGAGGCTGGAGGATGGCTGGAGAGATGAAGAACAGCAGGGGTGACACAACCTTAGGGTTAGCAGTCGACCGCCGTTTAAGATTGCTTATATAGAAATCGAGCCATCAGTCGACTGCTGATCTGCTAGTCGACTGATATCAGTCGACTGAGCCATTTGCAGTCGACTGATGCCCTTTGGAAAAACTCACAAAAGATCAGTCGAGTGATGCAGTCGACTGAAGAACACCAATGATTTATTCCGAGGATACCTGACGAGGTCTAATTGGATATATTGGTTAGCATCCCTACAATTGTACAATTATTGAGGAAAGGTAGAGGATCCAAGTCAATCAATCAATACTCTGAGGAGTCCGAAGTCCTAGGATCGCTTCACATCCATTGTCACAATCGTTTCCTTTCTCCGAATTTAGGATTAAGTACTCTAGAGTGCTCCCTTCTCCCCCACAACAACTCATGCTCATTTTCTCTCCCACCTTTTTGTGCTAAATCTAGTAAGTAATTCCACGGTCCTTGTGGATCGATATTTTTTATTACTTGACGACAACCCGTATACTTGCGGGAGCCCTATCACAAACCAAAAAGAAGGGCTAAGGAAAGAAGAAGTCAGGGTTGTCTGCGATTACCCAGAGGTATTCCCAGAAGATCTATCTGTGCTACCTCCCCCACGAGAAGTTGAATTCGAAATTGAATTGGTACCTGGTATGTAACGACCCGGCCCAGCCCACTTGGCGGTCCATTCGGCGGCCCATTTGGCGACCCTTGTGGTTCGTCGACCGTCGACCGTCGGCCCGTCGACCGTGTCGTTACTCATCTGGACTTCCCACCCCTGGAAGTGGGTTTTTGTCTTCCCCAGGATTCGAACTCTAGACCACCAGGCTAAGTACTAAAGTTTATGAATCCTGGTACCAAGTGTTCTCGAGAAGGCAAAAACCCACTTCCAAGTGTTCTCGGGAAGGCAAAAACCCACTTCCAGGGGTGGGAAGTACAGATGAGTAACGACACGGTCGACGGGCCGACGGTCGACGACCACAAGGGTCGCCAAATGGGCCGCCGAATGGACCGCCAAATGGGCTGGGCCGGGTCGTTACAA
>NC_133875.1:11108494-11111217 GCF_044706935.1 Curcuma longa | reverse complement strand
AACACAACAAGAGGAAACTGAGTTGTGGCACAGAAGATTGGGTCATACTCACACTAGACTCATTTCAAAAATGAGTCGGATAATGGTCTAGTTCAAGGTTTGCCCAAATTAAAATTTATTGAAAACTCAATCTGTAATGCTTGTCAACAAGGAAAACAAACCAAGTCAACCCACAAGTCAACCAATCTAGAAAGAAGTAAATCTTTACTTGAGCTTCTTCACCTAGACCTGTTTGATTCACATGGAGCCAAGTCACTAAGCAAGAACCAGTATTGCTTAGTTATAATTGATGACTACTCTAGATTCACCTGGGTAAAATTCCTAAAAACAAAAGATGAAACCTATGAAATATTTAGTAATTTTTACAAATTAATAGAAAATGAAAAAGATACTAAAATTAAAAGATAAAAGTGATCACGGGGGGGGGGGGGATTTGAAAATCATAGGTTTACCCAATTCTGTAAAATCAATGGATATCAACATGAATTTTCTTGTCCTAGAACCCCCAACAAAACGGTCTAGTGGAACGTAAAAATAGAACCCTACAAGAAGCCGCTAGAACCATGCTAAACGAGTACAATCTAAATCATCAATTTTGGGCGAATTCTAATTAACAAACTTCACAATAAAACTTCCTATGAACTATACTATAATAAAATTCCCAACTTAAACTATTTAAAAGTATTTAGATGTAAAGTTCATATTTTAAATACTAAAGATTACTTAGGAAAATTTACACCCAAATCTAACCAAGGAATCTTTTTGGGTTATTCCACAACTAGCAGAGCCTATAGAGTCTATAACCAAAACACCCTAAAAGTTGAAGAAACAACTAATGTAATCTTTGATGAAGAACATACTCTATCTAATTTAAATGAAAATATTAATCCAAGCACTAGAGAAGATGAACACTACAAAAAAAACCAGTAAGTATTTTGCGATGAATTTTTGGGACGAATAATTTTCGTCGCCAATCAGCAACGAATTTTGGGACGAATTAAAATTTCGTCGCTAATCTGCAACAAAATTTATGATGAAAAAAATATTAGTTGCCAATTTAGCAACTCAATAAATTCGTCACAGAATTCGTTGCAAAAAATAATTCGTTGCTAAATTCGTCGCCAATTTGCAACGAAAAATTTATTCATCGCAAATTGGCGACGAAAGATTTATTCGTTGCAAAAAAAGATGCCATATCGCCCAATTTTGGCGACGAATCCATATATTTGTCGCCAAATTGGTGACGAATAGCTTTTTCGTCGCCAAATTGGCGACGAATACCATTTTGGCCATGAAAATCGTCGTCAATTTGGCGACGAACAGTTTAATTCTTTGTAAACAGACACCGTCATCGCCAGACAAATATCACCGTCGAAATTTGGTGACGAACAGGATATTCATCGCCAAATTGGCAATTTGGCGACAATTTGGCGCAAATTCGTCGCCAATTTGGCGATGAATATCCTGTTCGTCGCCAAATTGGCGACGAATAAGCGAATTCGTCGCCAATTGGCGACGAATTTGGCGACGAAACAAATTCGTCGCAAAAACGTAACTAAAAACCCTAACTCCGAACTCTTTTCTTCTCCACGCGAACTCTTTTCTGCTGCACGCGAACTCTTTTCTGCCACACAGCTCTCTTTCTCGCCGGATCTCTCTCCCTCGCTGTCGGATCTCTCTCCCTCACCGCCGGATCTCTCTCTCGCCGATCTCTCGCCAGATCTCTCTCCCTCGCCGCCGGATCTCTCTCTCGCCGATTTCTCACTGGATCTCTCTCCCTCGCCGTCGGATCTCTCTCCCTCGCCGCCGGATTCCCTCACGTGGTAAGCTTCCCCTCTTATCTTCTGTGTTTTTCACCGTCGGCGCCACTGGAGAGACATCACCGGACGTCTGGCGGCGTCGGGTGGCGCTGCCTATCCCTAGCCGCCGACGGGCGTCACTGGCCGTCCCTTGCCGCCGCTGGGTGCCCCTTGCGCGCTGGCCAACCCTTGCAAAACAGGAATTCTTTAGCATTTGATTTTTAGTAAGCTGCAATAATATGTTTGTAAAAATTTTTTGGTTCAGATTGTATCAGAATAAGCTAATATGACAGAATCACCTTAAGTTGATAAGATAAAGTTCAAAATAATTCAAATTCAGGGGGATCGATCAGGAATCCAGTAGAACTTGTAGATCACAAATAGGATCTGCCAATTTTCTGTAAGGAGTAGGCTGATTAGAATGATCCCTGTATACTTTTGGATATCAACAAGCAGCTTGACCTATACTTTTGGATAATTAGATCCAATAACTTTTTGTACATTGGATGTTTAATTGTATAGATTTTGAATTATTTCCTCAACCAATTGTGACCGACATCATTGTTGCTCTTGGCGAATAATTTAAATTTATTTCTGTTTTGTGATTTATAATTTAGATGATGTTGTCTATTAAATTGGTGTCTCCAGTAGGAAAAAAAAAATATGGACGCCTCCTACATCTATTAATTAGTTCTCTTGTTCAAAGAAAAATAAGAGGAAAAGTATAGATCAGTATGTAAATTCATGAAACAGACCTCTTTTGGCTGTTTGGTCAGCAAAAATACTACTCTTTGGCAAACCATTGTATGCTGGCCAGCCCTTGCCGGCGCTGGCCTGTTCTCTGTCAAGGTTAATTTTCCCTGTATAGGTTAATTTTCATGTTAGAAAAATTTTCCCAGGTTAATTTTCATGATGCTTATCAAA
>NC_133875.1:11093956-11108394 GCF_044706935.1 Curcuma longa | reverse complement strand
AAGACAAAATTTAAATCAACACAAACTTAAGAATCGAATTTCAGAAACAGTGATGAAACAGAAACAGAAATGTTCAGTAACACGTCCACGACTCCCTTTTCTTCGTGCTTCTCAGATTGGTGTCAAACAAACTGCCGAATGCACAACATTGTCATCGAAAATCCTTTAAGAAACTGGAATGCAGCTGTAGGTGTGTCTGCTCGCGTCCGCAGTTCTGTAAACCGAAGAAAAACCCTTTCCCAGGCAATAGACTCGGTACACAGCAATTTTCAAGATTCAGATTGGAATGGTGATCCTCTCCTCGCACCGATGAAATGGATGACACCTTGAGCTTGCTCCTCAACCTTCAGAGAACCCCTCTTCCGATTTCAGAAGCTGATGATGCCGCCAATCACCGGAGCAGGGACGAACAGAGGAATGCCGCGCCAGAGAAACCCTCGCCGTCGCTAGCTTCCAGCCGCCTATTTATACCTAACGGACCGGTTCCAGCCTCCTCAAGAATCCAGAAACACGCCGGAGATGGAAGATTTGGACGGGGCTTGGCTGATTGGTACGCTCCTTAACAGAGCATCGTCGCGAGGAAGGCGATGAACAGTGCGCAGCCAGCCACTGTTCATCGCCTATGGTTTCTGATTTTATACGGCAATTAATCAAGTGATCTAGGCCATCCAATTTTGAATCCAACGGCTGAAATTTGATCTAGGCTCTAGGGCAGCTTAGGGTTTGTGAAAAATTCAGGGATTTTGATCAGGCTCGATCTAGATCATGTCCTCCATGTTGGCTTGATCAATTTGGCAAATTTGACTCGATTTGACCACGGTTGAGCTCGAGTTGGGTCCGATTTAGCCCTAAAATCAATAAAAATCAAATTAATGCCAAAAATTCACCATTAAATCACAAAAATTATATCAAGCCTTAAATCATGCAATATAGGACAATTAAAGTCAAATCGATTCAATAAATAATTATTTTCATGTAAAAGCTAAAAAATAAATCGATTAAAAATCAATAAAACCCTAACTCATCACTATGCGGGTTCAATTCATGGACAAGCAACATCAAGTAAGAAGTCCAAGAAAATGAAAAGGCAAACACCATTATTCTTTGTGATCCGACTCAAGGTCAACTTGAGAAAGTTGGACCATTTAAATATGTGAAGGAGCTTTGAGAAAAGCTAAGTGTTGAAAATGAAAAAGCTGAATTAGAACAAGTTTGTTGCACCGCTCTTATAACTCAGTCAAATTCCGAAGAATCAACCGATGAAGCTCAACCCAAGTTAAAATTTGAGCCCGAGTCAGAATCCAAATTTGAGTCAAATAACGATCAAGGAAAGTTATGGTAATTGGGTCAGGTAACTTAACCTTAAGTTCAAGTTTATTCTTTAAAAAGGTTCTTTACATTGAAATTCATATTTTAACCTACTTAATATAAGTCAATTATATGATACTAATTATAAAGAAGAATTATTTTTGACTAAGTACATTGGTAAGTCTACTAAGGAACCAAGTTTGACCTTCTTAGGTGTTAGATAAAATAATGTATACACCATTAACCTACCTTCTTCCTCACACAAGTGGGTTATTACACATCAAGAAGAAATTTGGTTATGGCATAAGAGATTAAGTCATACCCATTTAAGGGTAATTGTATAGATTCAACTCATGTTAAATTGGATGAGAGAAATAAACCTCCAATTTAGGGAGAGTTGAAATTACTTTCATACTTTTACCTAGACTGGGATGTCCCCCTCATATTGACTAGACTTCAGTTCTTGTTTAGCTAGGTTGACTCATTTTGACTTTTATTATGTTGACTTTTTTTAACTATGTAATCAACTCTTTAAAATTAAGCTTAACTTCATATGTTGATACTTAGCTTATTTGTCCATATTCATGATTACATGTTCTATTATTCATTTGACTTGATTTCAAAGCTACTTACCTACTTGATTTTACTTAAGCTCGTTGCTTGCTTAAACTCATGTCTTACATAAGAATTTACTTAAAGATTTACATTACTCACTTAAAAGCTTGTTTAATTATTCACTTATTTAAAGTCATTTTATTTAACACTTACATGTAAACACTTGTATTGATGCCCCTTGCTTTATTCAAATGCTTATTTATTTAAGTGTATTCACTTACTCATTCAAGTTAATGCTTAATTGTTCTATTAGTGCTTATGTTGATTTGTGTTGACCACGTAGTAAACCTTTTAATCTTAAGTTTACTAGCTTTGTTGCTTACTTGTCATATTTGTCATAATTGTTTGCTTATTTGTCTTGCTTAATTGAAAGCTTATTCATGTCAAGGTATGTTTCTTTTAAAAAGTTTGCATGTACACTTATTAAATGAATACAATGTCTACTCAAGTCATGCTTACAATTTTTGACTTCTTTTAACTAAAGCTCATTCTATTTCAAGCCTACTTTATTATTACTTAAGCTTATTTCATTTACATAAGCTTAGGTCATGTCTTATTTGAATTAAAGTTCTTGAAGAACCTATTTAAGCTCACTTAGTAAATGTTAAAGTTAACTTTGACTTGGTGACATAGTTTGACTTGTCCTGTTCTTAGTTTGACTAGTTTAACTTATATATTGACTACTCTATTTGCAAGTCTACTTGTGTACTTAATGCTTATTTTGATTATGCAATGAATGACCGACTAGAGTTTTATTGTCGGTTTGACTTGTTCTAGTCTAGTTTGATTTGTAGTGAATTATGTTGACTTGGAGTAGGTAAGCATATCTTACTCGTCCTATTTGAACTTACTTGGAGTTAATGTTTTTACTTAAAAATTTACTTAGTTATTTAAAGTCATTTTATTACTTGTCTTATAAAGACTACCTTCATGCTTACATTACATGCTCAAATTAAATTTTTTAAATTTACAAATTTGAGTTTTAGTTGCTATGTTTCATTTTAAGCTTTATTTAAACTCAAAACTTCTTTTTTATTTTTCATATATGTAAAAGGGGAGAGAAAAGTTTAATTTGAAGTTTAACATTTCTTTTCTCTTAGTATAAAATTAAGGGGGAACTGTATATTACTGAGGAGAGTTTAAAACTTTCATTAAGTGCATTAATGTACAACTGCATTTATATTCTTTTCTTTATCATACATATAATGCACAACTTCTTTTTTAATATTATTAATTTAACTAATTTTAAATTAAGTTTCCGTACGATCAAAAATGAGAGATTGTTGGTATTGGGAGCATCACATAAAAATTATATTTTGATGTATGGTTAAATTTAAAGTTAGTATGCTTTGTGTACTGATAAAATATTATCAAGTATGCAGGTGAAGGCTACTTGACAAGAGGTAAAGTCCTAGTGAGATTAGGCAACTAAAGTCTTGGTTGAAAACCAAGCAGAGGTAAAGTCCTAGTGGGACTAGACAACTGAAGTCCTAGTTGGGAACTAGATAGAGGCAAAATCCTAATTGAGAACTAGACGGTTGAAGTCCTAGCGGAACTAGGTAATGCAAAACTTGGTTGGGAACCAAACAAGGAAATTCTAGTTGGGAACTAGGTTGATCATGTGCAAGTAAAGTCAACTAGAAGTTGAAGTCTTGGCAACCAAGTCCAAGTAAAGTCAACTAGGAGTTAAGTCTTGGCAACCAAGTCCAAGTAAAGTTAGCTGGGAGCTGAGTCTTGGCACTAACTCTAGATGGGTCAGCTAAGAGCTAAACATCTAACTAAGGTACGCGCAAGTAACTAAATATTTTATAAGATATTGATTATGTGTAAATGCAAGGAAGTATTTTTCGATGATTTCAAGTGAACGGAAGGGAATTCGAGTGATTGACTGGGGATAAATCTTGACTGATGGAGTTAGGAGGTTCTAAGTGATTGGAAAGAGGAGTCGGGCAACCACAATTTTTAGATGACCGAAGATGGCTTCTAGGTGATCGGTGGTGATGAGATCTAGCGATCTGGATGAGTCGATCAAGATCAAATTTGACCTAGCTTCAGGCGGCTAAAAGGAGTCCAGTCGATCGGAGACTGTAGACTATCAGATAAAGTTTGTAGCCACATTAACATCGTCAGAAGGAGTCTAGGTGACTGAAGAGGTTCCAATCGATTGGATCTTTATCACACCAACATTGTCAGAAGTTCTATAAAAGGAAGCTCGAGACAAAGGTTTTTTGATAATCAATCAATTCATCTCGCTACTCTACTCATGCTTGCTATGCTTTTCGATCCATTTCGATGATGTGCTGCAACTTTACACCTTAACTTCGATCGATAACTTTGTGTAACTCTAATCTTTTGTTGCCATATATTTTCTTGTTTACTTTATACTTAATATTTTAGATTCTTTTTGAGATTTCTTCACCTCTAGAAGTTATCTAAAAAGGAAAGATTTAAAATAAGAATCATTATTTTTTAAAGTTGGGTGTGTTGGTATTTGTCTTTTTCTATACTTAGTTCTTGCATGCTCCTTGTGATAAACTAAAATCAACTCTTGCATCTTCTTGTGATTGAATCTAACCTTTTGGTGCCTTACATATTGTCATCATCTTGTATGCTTGATTATGTCAAGTTGCTTATTGTGTTAAAAAGGTAGATCTGCTATATCAACGGCTCCCCTAGAGCCAACCCCACAGATATAGAGGGAGGTTCATGCAGGTATACAGGCGTTAGGCGCATGGCGGAGTCGACCCCAGGTCATCACCTCTTAGAATCAACCCCTGACCATTACGCTAGCAATACCATGCACCCACTATCTGGCTATGCGCTAGGGCCTTATTGTGTTAAAGCTTGCACTCTAGCTTGATATTTGATTACTTAATTGCTAAGAATATCACGTGATTAATATTGTGTTTCAATTAATTTTTCTATTTCATTACATACTCTATGTTTATTTGCTTAGCATTTTCAAAATATTAACTCGTAACATTCATAACGCTATTAACCCCTCCTTTAGCATCGAGTTCGATCCTACAGAATCCCCTTCCGAACTAGTTTTCTCCCCATTTTCATTCTATTGCCCTTATTTCTCTTTCTGCAACACACCTTTCCTCAATTGTCTAGATAACCACCTTTGCGAGTATTTTGGCATTCAACACACATTCTCATAGGACAATACACTTTTTATTACTTGATGGTATCGTGCACTTGTGGTACAACAACACGCATCAATGAGTGAACAAAGGGAGGGTGAATAATCATTGTTACCTATAAGTGATGATTATACACTACTCTTGCTCTTGATAGCAAGGTCACATATGATTGGCAAAGTGGAAATGAAATAAACATGCAATTAAACACTTACAATTGCAAACACATTATTTAATATGATTCAATAGCCCCCAGGCTCTTATTTTACGACCCATGATCCATTGGTGGATCATTCTCAAAAGTCTGGAAGACTCCATCAAGCTCCCATTTTAGAACTTTCAATCCTCCAACGTCTCTTGTTGTACACCGCCCAAAAGTTGATTGGTTTGTCACCATCAACTAATTGAAGATGTCATTCTCTTCATGGCAAAATCTAACAACTCCATATTTGAATATTCTAGTCTTTCAAAGAGAAAAGTATGCCAATAGAGCATTATTAATGAAAATGAATATGGTTTTAGGAAGATGAAAATGAAGACATTACTTGTTTTAAATGCCAATAGAGCATTGTTAATGATGGTTTTGAAGAAAGAAATTAGCTTTTAGTAGCACAAATTTAGAAGCTTAAAGCAGATCAAATGATAGTTTCCAAGGCTCTTATAAAAATTGAAAATGGAGTTACCTCAATCATCTGCCCAAGAATTATGAGAGCTATTTTAGCAAAACATGCTTGGGATATTTTGGAATGGGAGTTTCAACGTGATAGCTAGTAAAGTGAAAGTCATCAAACTTTAAACTCTTTGAAGAGAGTTTGAAAATCAAAAAATGAAGCAATCTAAATCTATTAAAGATTATTTGTCTAGAGTGATTGAAGTTGACAATCAATGAGAATTCTTGAGGAAGATGTTATTGATCATAAGGTAGTTCAAAAGATTCTTATAAGCTTGCCTAAAATGTTTAAGTATATTATTGTGGCCATTCAAGAATTTAAAGATCTCACTACTTTGTCAAATGAATAATTGATGGGATCTTTAGAGTCCCATGAACAAAGAAGGATGATGTGTAATGGAAAGCCTAGTGTTGTTATTGTAAGAAGTTTGGGCATGTCGAAAAAGTTTAAAGATCCAATAAGGCCAATCAATCTAAAAGGAGGAGGATGATGATGAGGGTCATTTGTTTTATGCTTGCAAATCAACTTTTGAGGAAAAAGATAACAAATGGCTCCTTAAAAGTAGTTGCAACAACCACATGTCAAATAATGAAAAAAATTTCTTAATGATGATTATACAAGTTCTCCTAAACTAAAACTAAGAAATGGTGCTACTGTAGAGTCAAAAGGTAGAGCGAGAATTTCTATCGAAACAAAAAAAAAACAACATAATATGTCAATGATGTGTTTACTTATGCCTAAACTCAATTAAAATTTACTAAGTGTCAGCCAACTAATTGAAAATGACTATCATCTTCACTTTGAGGATGGTGGTTGCACTATTTTTCATGAAAAGAAAGAGATTTGGTGATTGGTGACAATGAAGATAAACAGATATTTCTCTATTGATATTCATGTTGGAATTATTATGGCATTGAAGAGTGAATTTAATCAAGACACTTGGTTGTGACACAAAATGTTTTGTCATTTGAACATTAATGGTCTGGAGCTTCTCAAGCAAAAAAAAAAAAACATAGTGAAGGGGGTTGCCTGAAATTGAATTTATGGCAAATCGTTGTGAAGGGTGCATCATAGGCAACAACAGTAATATTCATTTTGGCAAGAAAAAGCACCATTGGAGCTAGTTAACATTGATATTTATGGTCAAATGTGAACTCCATCTTTAATTTAGCAGCGGTGCTTTCTCTTATTTATTGATGATTTTTCAAGAAGACTTAGAGTTTATTTATTTATTTTTTTTTGAAGAAAAAGTCAGAAGATTTATTTGGTATTCAAGAGATTCAAGACCTTTTTTGAAAAGTAAAGTGGCTACAATACTAAAACAATATGAAGTGATAGAGGAGATTATTATACCTCGCTCTCAAGAATTTGAAAGATTTTGATGAAAAAAAATGGAAACAATCAATAGCAGGGTATAGTCCTCCTCAAAAAGACATCGCTCAAAAGATAAACAAAATAGTTGTAGAGATGGTAACATCCATGCTAAATGAGAAATGCTTGCTCAAGCATTTTTTGAGTAGAAGTTGTACAATCAACAATGTATATTCTCAATAGAAGTTCAACCAAGGCGTATGGTACAAAACTTCTTTTGAAGCTTGGAGCAGAGTGAAGCCCTTAGCAAATTGGAATTGGAAGGAGAAAGAAGAGCTTGAGCAAATACATGTTTTCAATGGAGCAATCAACATGCATAATATGCTAAATTTCATAATTTGTCATCATCAATCTCAGCATGCAACAAGCTCTAATGCAATTTCTTCTCAATCTCATTTTTATCATTTGCCATCGTCAATTTCAATGGAGGGAAATTGTAGATTTTCTTCCCTAGAGAATTTCGAAACAAGAATAAGACCTGATGGCATTTTCCAATTTATATCAAGTTCACTAACCTCTAGTGCAATTTCTTCTTTTCTCATAGAGCCCTCCAAGAAGAACATACCATCTGAGTGAATTACATGAATTGTGCAAAATTTTGAAGTTGAACCAAAATGTCTTGATGAAGCCAATAAACATAAAGTTTGGATGAAATCCATGCATGATGAAATTGCTATGATTGAGAAAATCAAACATGATTGATTGTTCATTGTCTGAAAGATTAAAAAAATAATTGGAGTTAAATGGATTTTTAAATAAAATTTAATCAAGATGGAAGCATTCAAAAGTACAAGGCAAGGCTTGTTGCTAGAGGATTTACTCAAAAGTTAGATATTAACTTCTATGAAACATTTGCTCCAATGGCAAGGTTGGAGCTTATTCTAGCATTGATGGCTCTTGTTGCACAAAAGAGAGGGATGATTTATCAACATGATGTTAAATCTACTTTTCTAAATGGTGTTGTGGGGGATGAAGTATATATGGAGCAGCTATAAGGTTTCTTGGTGAAAAGGCAAGAAAATGTAGGATCGCGAGATATGCTCAAGGGGGATGAACAACATGCACTGCTTTGCATTTTTAAAACTTATTTCTTTTTTTTTTTTTTCAAAGTAAAACACAGTGGAATTATGAAACACAAAACTCAAGCATAAGACACGATTATTTTTACTTAGTTTATAGCCTCCAGTTGCTAGTCTAAGGCTCGCAATCATTAATTGATTTTGATTGGGCAATTAACTAATAATCTCATTTCTGAACAATTATTTGGAAGCAGAGATTCGTCTCTTATACAAGATCAAAAGTGGTAACAAGTTTACCACCCCTTAGAATTAAAAGCATGAAGAAAACAATTTAATTAAGAATATTGACAAAGTAGATTGTAGTAGTGTTTCATTGTCGGAGTAGCACAACGGCATTGCATCGAAGTCTCTGAGCAAGATGAGAGTGAGAGGACGTATGGGAGATGATATCGAAGCCTTTGGTCAAGCTTACTTTTATAGGCTTTTATCAGTCCATTGATCCGCTTGATCGGTCACTTGATCCCTTTGATAACCGAATCTAGATTCAATCTATCGGTCGATCGACGTACAGGTTCGATCGACCAAACCTACATTCTACCACTATCTTCCCACCATGTCAGCACCTTGATATCAATCCTTGGCTACATCAGCTTCATAAAGCTTATCCTTGACCGCACCTTGTGCCACCTTAGCTAGCCGATCATTATCCTTTGTCACGTCAGTCATCCTAGATCTATCCTTGTCCAACTTGAATGTCACATCAGCACTTTGGACAACTCAACTGCCAAGTCACAAACTGTGACATCTCAATTTTCGATTGATTGAACCTCACCATTCGATAGCTTGAACCATTCAATCGACCGAACCATGCAAAACAAGGTTAGCACAGAATATAGAGTTGAATATTTTAAGTATCACAATTAAATGGTAACTATCCAATCTCAACTTACATAATGCTAGTAGGATACTTAGTCGGAACAACACTTAAGTATGTTTTGTTCTCATTGAGAGAACTCGTCCTCGCTTGTCCTTAATAGGACCTCTCTTCTTTGGGAACTTGCCTTCACTTCACTATACCATTTGCCAAACATCCTATCTTTTAGACATGTTTGGGCTTCCTCTGTTAGCATCTGATCATTACCGCCAAGGCTTTCTTTGATTCAATGTCTGGTCCTTGCTAACCCATCAAATCCATCTTACCAAATGTCTGGTCCCTTGACCCATTTGAACTTCCATGCTTGTTATCCAGTCCTCCTTGATCCACTAAAACTTTTTTTTGACTAATATCTAGTCCACTTGACCTATTAAGACTTTCCTATTATGTTTCTTACATACTTAACCAATGCATTAGATCATGGCATAGCTTAACCTTAAACCTTTGCTAACATCAAAACTCAGGTTAGATTATATGGTGCTCCCTATACCAATAAAAAATAAAGTTTACAGGTTGAGAAAAGCTATTTATAGCTTGAAGCAAGCTCCTTTAACCCAGTGTGTTGAGATTAATAAATATTTCATTATGAGAGGTTTTCAAAGATCTCAAAATGATCTGCTCTATCTTGAGAAAGGGAGATGTTATTCTCATTGATCAGTGTATGTTGATGACTTAATCTTTAATGGAAATAACAATGAGCACCTATGAGATGAGTGATTTAGAGCTACTACATTATGTTTTGGAAATTTAAGTATCTCAAATGAAAATTGAGGTTTTAATTTCTCAAAGAAAGTATATAGAGAATGTTGTCAAGAAGTTTAATTTATTGGGATGTAAGTGAACACTATTGGTGCAATAAGTCTCTAAAGTTTTGATGTTTGACATGCAACATGAATTGGTCAAGGGTGACCAAGTTGGTGAGAGGATCCAAGAAAATCAAGGTTAATTGAATGCTTGGAAGCAAGTGAAAAGTCCAAGTATGTCAATATTGACCAGATGTTTGCCAGTCAAATGAGAAGTCCTGGCAAATCAAGGTTGACCTAGGTAAAGAAAAAGTCTAGATAGGTCAAGGTTGATTAGTTGTTTGATAAAGAAAAAGTCCAGGTAGGTCAAGGGTGACTGAATGTTTGGTAAGAGAAAAATCTAAATAAGTCAAGGTTTACTGGATGTTTAGTAAAGGAAAAGTCCAAATAGATCAAGCGTAACCGAATACTTGGTAAGTAAAAAAGTCCAAGCAAGCAAAGATGATTGGATGCTTGGCAATGAGAAGTCTTGGAAGACTGAACTCTAAGAGAATAGGTTAGGGAAATCAAACAAAGGTTTTAGTTGACTATATCTTCTAGTTAATCGAACCAGCATGTTTGATCAACTGAATAGCTGAGTTGGCAGAAAGATGCTAAGATGGTGTCAGATAAGCTTCAGGAAAATAACATGACCAAGGATAAGTATTGGGCAGTTGATGTGGCAGAAGATAGGGTAAGAACATATCTACATAAGGCTAGATCAAGAAAGGTAAGAACAAATCCATATAAGGCTGATCCAAATAAGGTAAGAACATATCATGATAATGTTGAACGGATCTAGTCGGCGAAATGAATCTAGATGGGAAGTTGGCATACATAGGATTGGTCGACCGAAACTATTTATTGATTAATCAAAAAATCAATTTGGATTAGCGAGGAGAATAAATAAGTTGTGGATCGATCAACTGGATATATAGGCTTGTTTGGTCGATCGAAAAAAACTATAAAATGACTTTGACTCAGAAGACTCGTGACATCAATTACACTCAAAAGAAATTCATTTAAGTCTTCTCTACGCTCTCAGTTTGTGCAAATCAAGTGATCCAGGAGATTCCAGGATGAGTACTCTGCATTTAGGACTCTAGAGGCGATCAAGGACCAGTAAACTATTTATTGTGTTTACTTTTGCTTATTGATTTGTTGTTTTATTTATGCTTGTGGATCATAAGCTTGTATGAGGTTCTTCACTACCAGAAGGTGTTTGAAAAAAATAAAAGCAATAGTGCTTGAGCTCAAAAATATCCTTGGATGTAGCAACCTTGAGAGTTGTGAACCAAGTAAAAAACATAGTGTGTATCTTGTGTTATTATCTTTATTTATCTATTTCGCTGGATATTAACTTGTAGACAAGATTGACATGTGAAACAAGAAAAAGAATGAGCATTATTCACCCTCCTCCCAAATGCATCTTTTCGATCCTACAATTGATATCAAAGTCAAGCGAATTCTTGATTTGACTACCCACCAAGGGAGCTAGCTAGAGGTTGGTATTTTAAAATTCTTTGTATCTCTTTTTTTAAGTATAAAAAATACAGCACAAAAAATAGTTTGGTCGAAATATCTATGACCCTCCACCATATGAGACGGGCAGACTCAATTTATAGAGCAAATGTTGGGATCATCCTAGTGCAATGTGCGTGTTTACACGTTTCACAAACGTGCACAGCGGAAATAAAATAAATAATTACAACTAATTATTAAAACACACGCAATATATGAAGGAAATAATAGGTACAAGGCATGATAGAAAATTAAAATTTTATAGAATAATAAATTATTCAATGCGTACCTTATTGATAACGTTGAGTGCAGTTGGCATCAATCGAGTGGTCCTTGTCGAAGTCCCGCCTCTACTGGTGATCCACGCCAAGCTCTCATTTGGACGGCTTTCGAAGCTACAAGTCACGTTATCGTCTTCGGTACTAGCCAATGATCGATAACGATCGATTCGACAGAAAATTCTTATTCCAGAAAACATGCAACAACGTTTGTTGCGATTATTTTCTAGGGTCAAAAATCGTATTCTCGATGTAGTTTTTGGTGGTCAACCTTTGACTGCCAATTTAGACAAATGATCAGAACTTTTTCAACGTTGATGGAATAATCTCCGAAAGCTTCACAAGCTTCCGAGATGATTATAGATGATCGTCAGATGACTGAGGTTGTGTCGGTAATGACCGGTCACCTTTTCGATGGCTAAAACTTATTCCCGGAACTCCGACAGGATGATGCTCTTCAGAAGAGCTTCGATCGGGGTTTTCTTCTCCATTCCTATCCACAAAGAAAGGTTGTCGGCATCCAATGTCAGTTAAATTCTCCTCTCCTCTAGCAGAGTAATCCTACGATAGCAAGCTGCATTATTCTTCATACGAACTTCCAATTTACAATTTCTTCTCCTCCTCGGATTGCTGACTACAAATAGTCGGTGGAGTTCTTCTCTCTGTTCTCACGTGGCTAGAACAGAGGATGGAGTCATGATCAGGATTTTGGTCTGCCTTGCAGTAGACGGCACGAGGGAGAATAGGGTCGATGGCGAACAGAGAGGAGAAGGGGAAGGGAAACTAGGGTTTCTGTTGGAGTCCTCCCTCCTCAGGCAAGGCCAGAACAGAACAAAACAGAGGATGGCACCCGACAACTATCGCGCGATGCCCTTCTCCACACATCCGAGCTTGGGGTTCTTCTTCTTCTCCCACGCTGCCAGGTAAATACAGCTTCGGCTACGACCAGTGGCGATTAGGAAAAACAGAATAACTGCGGGCTCGCGGTTGGACGAAGACTCCATTCGCTGTCGAAAATCCTTCTCACACGGTGAGAACCCTTCTCACTGGGTGTGCGATGTCAGGCGAAGAAGTAGTACCGACAAGGTTTCGCGTCATTCCTCCTCACGGTCGGTTCCACCCTTAAATCGCACGATTTAGGGCTTCGTGTGATTGCACGTGGAGAAGAAGTCATGTGGGAGATGGCTGAGCGGAACCAAATCGGGAAGAAAAGAAAGGAATTAAACCAGTTTGGCTTGAATCAGGTTTATTAAGGTTTACTATAGCAAATCGGTTCAATTTGGTTCAAAACTAAATTGCTTAGTTCACTAACCAATCAACCTCTGATTTGATCCAAATCAGTTTTATTTACTTCGTCTTCACAAGACAAAGCTTCTCATCTCTTCCATTTTGCCAAAACTTCTTCCAACATAAACCAATCCAAGTTGGTTCAATTTGGTTCAAAATCAAATTGTTTGGTTCAATAACCAAAACACCTTCAATTTGAGCGAAATTAATTTTGTATATTTCATCTTCATAAGATGAATTTCATCATTTTGTCCTTTGTCTGGTCCAACTAGATTTTATTTCACTCATTCTAAGAATTCAATTCTCAAACTCGTTTTAAGTCCTTCAGAGAACTTGTAGTGTGTATGACCCAATAGGTTCCCGATTATGTTAGTGGTCCATAATTAATCATTAATTACAGAATGATCATAAATGGCACCTAGTAGTACATCATGATCTCCAATTGAACGAAAAATCAACGATTGATTCCAGAACATTTCTAAACCCTTCAGCAGCTATATTGAGACGTGCCTCGTTCCTTTCACCGTCTTATACCAGCTTGGTTCAGAACATGATCTATGTGTGTCAATCTCCACTAGGCTGACTATGTCAAACCTAGCCTAAGCTAGCTTTCTTGTCCTATGAATTTAAGTTACTTGTGTATGTGTCCAAGAGTGTCGTACTCTTGACATATAATACTTTGGTCAAAGACTTTTAGTAACAATCGTGACAAGCGGTCGCAGGGTATATATCTCTTTTTTCAAGGAGCGGTGAATCCTTTGTGGGCTATTGAAATACCTTCTGGCACTTTGACTTATTCCCAATCATCCCGGGTCCACACCTCTTCGGAAATATTTGCTTGAGATGTCAAAGTATAAGCCTCTATGATCAAGGTGACTTGAATACCGCAAGTCAAAGGAAATTTACACTTAAGCTGTACTGAAATCTTCATTGACATATGTATAGAACGCAAGTCTTAAGGCAGGTCACTCCAATGAACTAGTTACCCTTAACCAGCAGTCACGTTTAACTCTCAACATCTAATGTCTCCAGCCAGTGAGATCTTGTTAGTTAGAGCCTTAGAGCCAATCATATGATGATTATTGTATGGACTCATTGTGTCATATTTCTCTATATAAATAAAGACATTTCTTTTTTGTTATTATACTTACTCGTATTGGTGTCAGATAACTAAGTATAATAGCGTCCTTGAGTAGAAGGTTCTTATCTATATCAATCGATTGATTGAATCGATAGTGAGATGATATAGAGGACACTACTCTTAATCATTCCTAGTCAAGTATTAGCATTCAGGGACAATGTTAATACTGCATTGGAGAATGTATACTGAATGACCCGCCATGAGAAAATATCATGGATCGTTATATGAGTGTCATATACTTTCTCATGTGACTATTAGTATGACTATTAGTCCTTAGGACTTGAAGTCACCATAGTTCCCTACATAAGGAATTTACTTACTTTGGCTTCGTCAAACGTCACCCGTAACTGGGTGGACTATAAAGGCGA